>NW_010357688.1:605471-634107 GCF_000414095.1 Morus notabilis
AGATTTTTTTTTTTTTTTTAAAGGAAACAATGCACTCTTTTTAATCCGCTGAAGAGTGGCTAAAGCGAGAGACTAAAAATTTGCCAATTTTGAAATATTCAAATACGAAAGTAACAGATATTTTGAATTTGTTTCCCATCGTTCTTAAAAAAATAATTATATCGTTCTTTGCTCACATTTTTGTACAGAGCCTTTGAATCCCTCTGTCTATTTATGAACTTGTATTGTGCTCATAAAAATGTGAGGAGGGAACGTTATAATTATTTGATTAAGAGAATCAAGAGCCGTATTCTCCCCAAACCAAAGCCCTAAACAAGAGGTTCTGCTGAATGTTGAATATGAATGGATATTTATAGTTTTATATGTCTAATTGTAATTAGACTAGGAGTCATCTTCTCGAAGTAGAAAACGAATTCCTTTAGGACCGGCTCACATGGAGTGTGAAAAATTAGATTTTCTTTTTAATTAATGGCTAATATGATTTAGTGTAGATAATTTTGGATTAGATCAGTAGATTAGTTATTTTTGGATTCAAACTTATCTACTAATTTAAATTTTAACTGTTTTCGTTTTTCAAAAAAGAGAATCTCTCTTCTTATTTTGTAGGCCTTTTTTGTGCTGAATTTGTTACCTTCAGAATTCCTAGTAGAATTCTACTCCTCTATAACTATTTCCGTAAATGCTCAGTCAGTACGCGAGCGGAACACTTCCTTCTATTCACCAAAAATTCATCAATTGGTACAACATTCGTTTCAATTTTTTTTTTCTTCATATGATTTCTTTATATAACGTTGCATATCAGCCTTTTGTGATAAAAGTTTGTCACATTCTAAATGAATCCAACAAAATTAGTTAAGAAAAAAAAAATTATAGACATGTGTAAAGCACTTGTGTTCAACTAGGGCTAATCAAGACACACGTTTAGTGTTGTCTCCGACGATATTAAATTAAAGGGAGGACGAGAGAGAGAAAAATTAAGGGCATGTTTGTTATCGTTTTCAATCTCATTTTTCACGTTTTTTAAAGCAAAAAATTGAAAATGGTACTAAGAAATGCGTTTGGCGAAGTTTGTTTTAAAAAACAAAAACAAAACTGTTTTTTGTCGTTTTGTGGAATTCAGAAAACGAAAAAAAACCTGTTTTCATTTTCTGGTTTTCCTTTTCGTTTTCCTTCTTTCTTCCGTTCTCTCTTCCTTTTTGATTTTTTCTTCCCTTCTTCCGCCGAGCCCTTCTTCCCGGCCAAGCCCCGCCATTCTTCTCGTCCGTTTCGCCTGACTTGCGCCGTTTGCTTCTCACCCGAGCTCATCCGTTCTGTTCTCGCCTGAGCTCCTCCGGTCTCTTCTTCCCCGATCTGCCCCGTTCTCATCTCGCCATTTTCTCACCGAGGTATGCCCCTAGCCAAAAGTGTTTGATGGTGTTTGAGGGTTTTTCGTTTGTTTTGGTTGAGCATTTCTTTCTTATTTGTTTTTTTTTTTCCGTTTTGGCCCCGTTCTCGTCTCGCCGTTTGATTTGCTATATTCAACCAAATCGGTTGATAGTTTTCCATTTGATTTGGTGTTGTTTTGTTTCTAATTTTGATATGCTTGATCTGATTTGGTGATTTTTTTTTTCATTTTTTTCCCCTAGAGGCCCCCGTTGGGGCTGATACAGCCCCTGGGGGCCTCCCATTAGGGCTGTATCAGCCCCTGGGAGGCCCCCCCGTTGGGGCTGAATCAGCCCCTGGGGGCCTCCCATTGGGGCTGGCCTGGGAGGCCCCCAATGGGGGCTAATAATCAGCCCCCATCAGCCCCAATAGGGGCTGATTATCAGCCCTGATAGGGGCTGATTATCAGGGGCTGATTATCAGCCCTGATAGGGGCTGATAATCAGCCCCCATCAGCCCCAATGCCCCCATTGGGGCTGTATCAGCCCCTGCGTGTGTGTGTGTATATACTTTACAAATTGACATTTACTTTAATGATGAAAGTGTTATTTTAGATGTGTGATAAAGACGATAATACGAAATAGCCGGCCGCAATTGAGGATTTTTATGTAGAACTGATATACGAAGAGTCAAAGACTGGGATGCAAACATCCACTCTGGACAAAAAAACGTGGATGAAAATTGCTAATGAAATAGCACTTAAGTTTGGTAAGCATTTCACATCAGACCAGCTTAAAGCAAAGTGGAATAGGCTTAGACATAGCACGAGGGAGTTTAAGGCATTAATTGAAACAACAGGGTTTGGTTGGGATTCTGAGGCTAACACTGTCACAGCTGAAAAAGAAGTATGAGATTCATATATGGCGGTAAGTTTTGAGCATTAACATCTTATGTTATATGAAAGAGTTGAATTGGTTTTTGGATTGTACATGAGTATTTACTCTTATTTTCTTTATAATATCAGAAACATCCTGAGGTGAAGAAATTCAAGAAAGGGGGTTTGCAGAACTTTGCCCAACTTTCACAGATTTTTTTTTTGAGACTATTGCTACTGGACAGGGGTCAATGAATGCACATGCTGCCATTAATGTTTTGAATGCTGCGAAAAGGGATGCCACACAACCGGAAGTGGAGGAGGAGGGTACAAGGGACTCGGATGAAGTCCAGGGTGCAGAAGACAATAGAAACAGACGGTCTCAGGGTCCTACTACTCAATCCAAGAAGAAGGGCAAGAACAATACTGCAGTTGACGTGGCTATAGAGGCTTTGGCAAAGAGTGCTACCCTATGTAGTGAGACATTTGTTCAAAATGTTGATTTGTTTCAGGAATATTTAGCTGATAGTCAAGCCCGTACTATGACATTAGCCGAGGCTCAGAAAGAGGATCCAACTATAAGTATTGAAACTTTTTTTTTTTTGAAGTATAAATAATAATAATTATAATAATAATAATATCCTTCTACATCGAGATATTATTATTTTTTTTAAAGGAAACAATGCATTCTTTTTAATCCGCTGAAGAGTGGCTAAAGCGAGAGATTAAAAATTTGCCAATTTTGAAATATTCAAATACGAAAGTAATGGCTAATGCCCACTAGTAGAAATTTTATACTCTAAAAATTTTCAACCGAGAGAGTCTGATATTTATGATTTGAATTTGTTTCCCATCGTTCTTAAAAAAATAATTATATCGTTCTTTGCTCACATTTTTGTACAGAGCCTTTGAATCCCTCTGTCTATTTATGAACTTGTATTGTGCTCATAAAAATGTGAGGAGAGAACGTTATAATTATTTGATTAAGAGAATCAAGAGCCGTATTCTCCCCAAACCAAAGCCCTAAACAAGAGGTTCTGCTGAATGTGTTGAATATGAATGGATATTTATAGTTGTATATGTCTAATTGTAATTATACTAGGAGTCATCTTCTTGAAGTAGAAAACGAATTCCTTTAGGACCAGTTCACATGGAGTGTGAAAAATTAGATTTTCTTTTTAATTAATGGCTAATATGATTTAGTGTAGATAATTTTG
The DNA here is from genome assembly GCF_000414095.1 of Morus notabilis. Lineage (NCBI taxonomy): Eukaryota > Viridiplantae > Streptophyta > Magnoliopsida > Rosales > Moraceae > Morus > Morus notabilis. Next base: position 608,925 of record NW_010357688.1, read on the forward strand.
GAATAGATAAGTAGATTAGTTATTTTTGGATTCAAACTTATCTACTAATTTGAATTTTAACTGTTTTCATTTTTCAAAAAAGAGAATCTCTGTAAACACATTATATAAAATACTACACAGGTCCGCAATGGTCAAAAAAGAAGTCAAACGGAGAAGACTATACAGATTACAAATTAAGATGAGAAATTACTCAATGGACCAGGTCTGAGAAATTACTCAATGGACCATATATAATAAAAACTCAGCATTGGGATGGTTAGTTTTATGTTAATTCTATAACTGTAATCTTCCTCCTATTGCACTTCACATTAATTATCTAGTCATAATTATCATAAATACATTACTTAAGTTTTGGTATAGTAACTAATTTCAACTTTCTAATAAAAATCAACTAGAAATAATATAATTTTTCACACTTAAATCAATTTAGGAAATTCAACGTAGGATAAATCTCAGCATATTATTTGACAAAACCTGAATCGTTGAGCAAAAAAAAAAAAAAAAAACACATCATCTGGTATGCCTCGAATGCTTGAAGAATGACGGCAACAGAGAAAACCGACAATAGCATGGGAAAACTACAGCACTAGAAAAAAGCATAATATCAGAAAACGACCATAATTTGATAAGCGATAATATGACTGGAAGATGACACATTTAAGAAATAACAATTTATAAAACAGGAAAACAGCTTAAATCTAAGTTGAGAAACGAAAGGCTATTAAAAAACATCAAAGGAACATTAAAAAAACAAAGCAATAAGGACCTAAAACTAAAAGGGACCTTATCTAATAAGTAGCAGATTAATTATAGTTATAATTCGAGTCGACCGAGTTTATTAATTGCTATATTGATGAAAGATCTTCGTAGACCTTTTTTTGAAGTAATAATAATAATAATAATAATAATAATAATAATATCCTTCTATATCGAGATTTTTTTTTTTTAAAGGAAACAATGCACTCTTTTTAATCCGCTGAAGAGTGGCTAAAGCGAGAGACTAAAAATTTGCCAATTTTGAAATATTCAAATACGAAAGTAACAGATATTTTGAATTTGTTTCCCATCGTTCTTAAAAAAATAATTATATCGTTCTTTGCTCACATTTTTGTACAGAGCCTTTGAATCCCTCTGTCTATTTATGAACTTGTATTGTGCTCATAAAAATGTGAGGAGAGAACGTTATAATTATTTGATTAAGAGAATCAAGAGCCGTATTCTCCCCAAACCAAAGCCCTAAACAAGAGGTTCTGCTGAATGTTGAATATGAATGGATATTTATAGTTTTATATGTCTAATTGTAATTAGACTAGGAGTCATCTTCTCGAAGTAGAAAACGAATTCCTTTAGGACCGGCTCACATGGAGTGTGAAAAATTAGATTTTCTTTTTAATTAATGGCTAATATGATTTAGTGTAGATAATTTTGGATTAGATCAGTAGATTAGTTATTTTTGGATTCAAACTTATCTACTAATTTAAATTTTAACTGTTTTCGTTTTTCAAAAAAGAGAATCTCTCTTCTTATTTTGTAGGCCTTTTTTGTGCTGAATTTGTTACCTTCAGAATTCCTAGTAGAATTCTACTCCTCTATAACTATTTCCGTAAATGCTCAGTCAGTACGCGAGCGGAACACTTCCTTCTATTCACCAAAAATTCATCAATTGGTACAACATTCGTTTCATTTTTTTTTTCTTCATATGATTCCTTTATATGGACATGTGTAAAGCACTTGTGTTCAACTAGGGCTAATCAAAAAACACGTTTAGTGTTGTCTCCGACGATATTAAATTAAAGGGAGGACGAGAGAGAAAAATTAAAAGTAATTTTAACGGTACCCTTGAATTTTTAGAGTCTTTTTCAGTTTGTTTTCTAAACTTTAAAATTTTTCACTTTACCTCTTGAATTTTAAATTAGTCACACTTAACACCATTTGTAAAAGATAAAAAAAAATATAATATAATATATTTATTAGAATTTCTGTTAAAATCATATTAAAAATTCAGAGTTAAGTGTGGTGAAGTGTTCTTTTTTTTCTCTTGTTTTTAACAAAGTACTTCTAACAAAAATACCATGTGACCACATCACTCTTTTTCTAACTCTTCTAACAGAAATTCTAACAAAGAGAGTTAAGTGAGACTAATTCAAAATTCAGGAGATAAAGTGAGAATTTTTAGAGTTCGAGAGTGTTCATGTAAATATACGTCAAGCGCACGGTAACAAGTTTTAATAGTAAAGTGATGAGAATGGTTGTCGTATCCACAAGAATTGTAATCAAATTTTTTGCTAAGTGCTTTAATTAAAATAATTGTAACTTTAATAATTAAATAAAACAAAAACTTAGAAACTAAAATAAACTCAAGATTGCAATTGAAGGTTCTAGAGATTCAATTTCCTCTAGTCATCAATTATGCCTTTTCAATCTCAATTTATTACTAATTAGTTTTTTCTAGTTTATAAGCCAAGAACCCGATTATATTTCAACTCCCTCTCTCAAGTACTGAGTGGAATTATCCCTATAATCCGATTTTAATACCTCTATTCAAAATCAAAATAATAAAAGTTTATCATTGTTTATTATAAGCCTCACGACCTCTATAAAATTCTAGGTTGTGTTATTTTTTTATCACATCTAAAATTCTCTCTCTGGAGTGTAGAGTTATGCATACCAATTCATCTAATCGATACCAATCAATTAAGAAGCATTAAGAGCAAAATAACACAAATAAACCATGAAAGACCTCATAAAATAAATTAACAATTAAGACATAGTATCAAACCTCGGCTGCATCTCTCCTCTAGATAAAATAAGTTTAGAACATCATAAAAATAGATAAAAACAAAAAAAAAATCCTCAAAAATGATGAGCGAGAGAAAGAAAAACTAATTTGAAAGTGATTCAATCTTGTCTGTCTCCAGAATTCCCCTTCTTCATCTTCGTATCGGAATTCTTCTCTTCTTCCTCCCTCAATTTCCCTAAAGGGTCTGCAGTAAAAGTCCTTTGTAAATACCCTAGGATTACCTATCTATAGGTTTTGAGGCAAAGGATCAAACACAGAAAAGTTTCCCACTCAATCAGCTCAAAAAAACGTGTGTCGCTTAAGGACTTCGGCGCCATCAGTGTAGCGCTATATATTAAGCGCCTAAGCGCTAGTCATTTTGCCATAAAAGGGCTGCGCTCCCTTTTAAGCGCTGCAGTGCCCATAAATGGCGCCTAACTTAAGTGCTATATTTTCTTAAAAATTTATCATTGCTTCACTTTTCACCTCTCTTTTCACTACTACATAGCTTTAAGTCAAAACAATAATGTTCTAAATTCTTTCCAACTTCTGAACTTGAATCAAAGCCAACTCCAAATCATTCCAAGTCTGATAGTCACATGTTCACCTAATTTTGCAACCAAAACACAAAAACACGCATAAGACTCACAACCAACTAAATATCAAGTCTAAATGGTACTTAATATATGAGTAAAACTCACTCATCAAAGAATGACCCCAAAATTTAAGGAATCATCGTTGAAATAATCCATTTCATAGCCTGACATTTTGGAAAAGTTAGTGAATAGCCATTTTACTAGAAATCTAAATTTACTAAGATATAATATTGCAACAATACCCCTAAGTTGAAAACCCTATTGAACCCTCTTCTCTTCTCTCCCTCCCCTCCCCCGAACCACTTCTCTCTCCTTCCTTCACATATGGCTCTCTATCTCCCTCAATGACGATACTTTCTTGCCTCATCTCTCGATCGTGATGAAGATCATCACTCTATCAACAGAGATAGCCTATAACAGCGTCGATGCGCTACGGGAGTTGATTCAAAACTCCATCCTAGTTGCAGTGAGCAGAGATCACGAGCTCCCTCCTCGGTCTCCGTTGACACGAAACATCCCCTCTCCCCTTCTCCTTATCTCTCTTCACGGAAATGGATGTTGTTTGTATTTGGTAAATATAGGCTTTTTAGACATATAGTAAGATTTTAGTAACCATGTTGAAATATAGCAAAAAGTTTAGAATATTTTACAAAGGAAAAATACTCAAAACGTCCCCACTGTTTTGTCAAAATATCATGTTCGCTCTTCTTATTATGTAAATACTTAAAACACCCTTTGTGTTTATAAAAACAAACCTAAAATACCCCCTGAAGCAGTTAAATTTTTGAAAATGCTATTACCTTTCCAAAACTGTATTAAATGTTATTTTAGATATGACCTTACTAAAAAGTTACATAAAATAATTTTAAAAATGCTCAAATAAATATTCTAATCAAAGAAATACTTCAATTATTTTGAGAGTTTTTCATTTTTTAAGGTTGATTTTATTTAATATTTTGATCTATTAATGTTTTAAATTGTAGTTGATAAAGATTGGGAAGGGTAATCATAGCATTTCAGGCGAGTATTTTGGGTCTGTTTTTATAAACACGGGGTGTTTTAGGTATTTACATAATAAGAGGGGCGAAAATGGTATTTTGTTAAAAGATAGGAGTGTTTTGGGTATTATTCCTACAAATACCAAAATTAATATCATTTATAAACTTTAAGATCGTTACTATAATTTATATGCTATTTTTTGCTCCTCCCAGAATATGTTTAAAAATTGCTATATTTTCAACTCAACTCTAGTAAATTTACCGTGTGGTTAATTTTTATTTTATTTATTTATGTTTTTGGTAAAAGAAGATTTCAAAAGTAATTACTCGGTCTCTGTGTGCGATAATTAAACATAAAATAGTATGAGCATACCGGGTTTACAACACCTTATATATATGTATGTTATTAGGCCTTTTGTTAAGTGGATTCTCTCCATACAAGGAAAAAAGTAGATTGTGGACGTTGTTTTGAAGTGGCAAATTATGAGTGAATTCAGTTTTGGTGATCAAGAATATTCTTAGAGCCATATGGATATGGACATGGACGTGGACGTTAATTATGCTCAAACCTCATATGTGCACACCGATAACAAGAAAGATGTTAGTGGTGATTCTGGTGGCTTTGACGTGAAAATGTGCAATGAATTTCTTGTTGATAAAGAAGATTATTCTTGGAGCTATACAGAGTGTGACTACGATTCCCACGTGGAAACCTCTGATATGGACACTAGTGAAGATACACAAAACGGTGAAAAAGGTAAATTCTTGGTCTTTTCTTTATTAATTCTCAGAAAATACTTTTGTCGTCGTCTTCTGTATCTTCACTAGTGTCCATATCAGAGGTTTCCACGTGGGAAAGGAGAGGAGAATCAAGAGCCGTATTCTCCCCAAACCAAAGCCCTAAACAAGAGATTTTGCTGAATGTTGAATATGAATGAGGAGCCTCATAGGATATTTATAGTTGTATATGTCTAATTATAATTATACTAGGAGTCATCTTCTTGAAGTAGAAAACGAATTCCTTTAGGACCAGCCCACAGGGAGTGTGGAAAATTAGATTTTTTTAATTAATGGCTAATATGATTTAGTGTAGATAATTTTGAAATAGATCAGTAGATTAGTTATTTTTGGATTCAAACTTATCTACTAATTTAAATTTTAACTGTTTTCCTTATTCAAAAAAGAGAATCATTGTTCTTACTTTGTAGCCCTTTTTTATGCTGAATTTGTTACCTTGAGAATTCCTAGTAGAATTCTACTCCTGTATAACTATTTCCGTTTTGGTATTTGAAACCTCCCACGAGCTACATAAGCTTTCCAACGCCTACCTTTCATGTATCTCCTATATAACTATTTCCTAGTAGAATTCTACTCCTATATAACAATACAATTGGAAAGACTTGCAGTTATAAAAAGGAGGGTATCATCTAAGATTACATACTATCCTTAACCTCATCTTACTGACAATCCTGACTATCCTTATTCTAATTATTGCTTCTGATCCAAGCTAAAAAAATAAAAAATAAAAAAAAAAGTTGTTAAGCAGTTTTATTATTCATGTAAAAAAAAAAAGCACGATTAATATAATTTCTGAGGCTACAGCTATAACAAATTAGAAGAGGAATAGAATGAATAATATGTATAGAATATAGAGCGCCTCATTTTAATAGATTCAAAAAGTTATTTTAATGAAGCAAGCAGAGCACATAAAATCATTAGGATCATGTAAGGGGTAAATATATATATATATATATATATATATATATTAAATAAGAGTTGATTCCTCTAATATAAAAGATTGAATGTGCAGTAGAATCATCATCCGGCCATATAATTTTGAGAATGCAATTAGCATTTGGGATAAACAAAGAATCATAATACACGCCCAAAAATTCCATTAATGTTTCCATTAATGTTTATCATTGCCTTACTTTATTTTGATGTAGATATAACTAATATATACTTTATTTTGATGTAGCTATAACTAATATATACAAATGGAAAAAGTGGACACAATATACACAACGCGGTTAAATATCAACTCGATATATAAAATTAGCATTACCAGTAACAATTACTCAAACCAAGCATTAGTTTCAAAGTAATTTGAGCCTAACTACATGGTTTTCTTTAAAATAGGATCTATACTCATCGTAAATAGAACAAGCTTTAAGGAGAAACATCAAACCTAGCCTTGCCGATAAAGTGGTTCATATAGCTTCCAAGCTCAAATTTAGGATATCAATTTAAAAATGTCAATCTATTCCTAGTTGGCATTCAGAAAATAATAGCTTTTTGACAAGGAAGTGAATAGGTGTTAAAGTATAAAACTATTGTTGGCGCACTTTCTAATAATTTAAGCTTTTGGGATAGATTGGTAAACTAACATGGTATCAAAGCGGGAGGTCCTGGGTTCAAACCCTTGCAATTACACTTTTTGTCCACATTTAAATTGGCATCATGTGTTGGGTCTTTAATATATCTCAGGCTTAAATATTCACGTATTAGGCTTTCTAATTAATTTATCCACACGATTTGCCCATTGTCCGAGGAGGAGTGTTAAAGTATAAAATTATTGTTGACCTACATCCTAACAGCTTAAACTTTTAGGACGGATTGGTAAACTTACACTTTTACATAAATCAAAGGATATTGGGCCTAACTCAATCTAACAAAACCAGCTTGTTAGGAGATTATTGCCCTCACCTTATTAAGTGGATCTGGCCAATATCTCCAGCGTGGGATTCTAATACACCCCCTCATGCACAGTCTGGACTATGCCAAACCGTTACAAATAAGTCGATATTAGAGGACCCAACATTACAAAACTGGGCCTGCTTTGATACCTTTTTACAGAAATTAAAGAATATTGGGCCTAACTCAACCTAGTAAAACTGGCTTGTTAAGGGAGGATTGTCCTCACTTTATTAAGTGTATCATGCCAATATCTCTAACCAATATGAGGATTCTAATAATAGGTGTCAAATATTGGCATGCAAAGTGTGTCTAAATTGGTTGATCATAAGAAAATTGAGCTACTACATGACACTTTTTATTTTGGAAAGTCATGATTCAGATAAATATAAATATCGAAATACTTATCACTGACGAATTATATTTATTATTTAGTACTGGTGAATTTATTTATAGATATATTTATCGCTTTTTGCTTTCTCATTTATTTATAGATATATTTATTGCATTGGTGAATTTCAGTCCTTAATCGCTGATCAAGGGGCCATCCATGTGTTATTGATTAGATTTTCAGAATTTAATTAAATTAGAATTTAATTTTTGTTGCTTAAAGTTGTTTTAGAATTTAAATTAGTAGATAAGTTTGAATCCAAAAATAACTAATCTACTGATCATTTATTTTAAAAGTATCTACACTAAATCAGATTAGCCATTAATTAAAAAAGAAAATCTAATTTTCCACACTCCCTGTGAGCTGTTCCCAAAGGAACTCGTTTTCTACTTCAAGAAGATGACTCCTAGTCTAATTATAATTAGACATATACAACTATAAATATCCTATGAGGCTCCTCATTCATATTCAACATTCAGCAGAATCTCTTGTTTAGGGCTTTAATTTGGGGAGAATACGGCTCTTGATTCTCCTCTCCTATTATTATTGTTTTTGTTGTGCTGTTATTGTCTTCATTATTATTAGCTTTTTTTTTCTTTTCTAGAAGTCTCCCTAGGCAGTATTAGTATTCGTTATGCTTCATTATTTGCTTATATTTCTCAATTATATCATTGGTTTTCAGATTTCTGTGTGTAAGGAGAGGTGTCCTTTGTTTTACTAAGTATGCAGCTTATGATTCTCATAATCTATACACCTTGTAAAACACAGGACTCCCCCGTATAACGTTAATCTGAAAACTATATAAATTGATTCATTATTAGATTATAATTACTAACAGACCAAAAGGAGATATAAAATTAAGGGTAAGTGTTATTTTCAGTGTTAAGATTATGCAACTACCTGCTTAGTGTTTTATATATAGGTTTTAGGATTTGTGTGCATGTGCGTTAACGTGTGTACATATATATATATATATATACACACGTATATAGTATGTGTGTGTGTTTATATTTTTATTTTCTTGGAAGATGTAGAGTTTGTATGAAAAATCCACAGGATTTTGTATTATATTTTATTATATACACTTTTATATTTTACATGATATGTACCTACGCTTATATTTAATTTTTCTTCAAACTTTATGTACAAATTAACCTATGAACCAAATATATTAATATATATTTGTCTGTGCATGTAAATTTTTTATGCCTATATTTGTATATGTACAAAGTGTGTGCGTAAAAATATATCTACAGGCTTACACAAATATATGTTTTACAAGTATTGAAAATAATATTATCTTTTTAAAGTTCAATCAATTCAAGTATAAAAATGCTTGGAGTCTAAAGTTAGAGGAAAAAAATAATGAAACTAAACAAAAAAGGAGATGATCAGGTGGTCAAACAGGGTGCAGGCTTATGCTTTACGTGGTGAAAGTTGAAACGATTTATAGATTTTCTTGATTTAGGTGGTCAAGTTTTTTTTTTTTTTTTTTTCAACGATTCAGGTTTTGTCAAATAATATGCTGAGATTTATCCTACGTTGAATTTCCTAAATTGATTTAAGTGTGAAAAATTATATTATTTCTAGTTGATTTTTATTAGAAAGTTGAAATTAGTTACTATACCAAAACTTAAGTAATGTATTTATGATAATTATGACTAGATAATTAATGTGAAGTGCAATAGGAGGAAGATTACAGTTATAGAATTAACATAAAACTAACCATCCCAATGCTGAGTTTTTATTAGATCTGATCCATTGAGTAATTTCTCAGACCTGGTCCATTGAGTAATTTCTCATCTTAATTTGTAATCTGTATAGTCTTCTCCGTTTGACTTCTTTTTTTACCATTGCGGACCTGCGTAGTGTTTTATATAATGTGTTTATAGAGATTCTCTTTTTTGAAAAATGAGAACAGTTAAAATTCAAATTAGTAGATAAGTTTGAATCCAAAAATAACTAATCTACTTATCTATTCCAAAATTATCTACACTAAATCATATTAGCCATTAATTAAAAAGAAAATCTAATTTTTCACACTCCATGTGAGCTGGTCCTAAAGGAATTCGTTTTCTACTTCAAGAAGATGACTCCTAGTCTAATTACAATTAGACATATACAACTATAAATATCCATTCATATTCAACATTCAGCAGAACCTCTTGTTTAGGGCTTTGGTTTGGGGAGAATACGGCTCTTGATTCTCTTAATCAAATAATTATAACGTTCTCTCCTCACATTTTTATGAGCACAATACAAGTTCATAAATAGACAGAGGGATTCAAAGGCTCTGTACAAAAATGTGAGCAAAGAACGATATAATTATTTTTTTAAGAACGATGGGAAACAAATTCAAAATATCTGTTACTTTCGTATTTGAATATTTCAAAATTGGCAAATTTTTAGTCTCTCGCTTTAGCCACTCTTCAGCGGATTAAAAAGAGTGCATTGTTTCCTTTAAAAAAAAAAAATCTCGATATAGAAGGATATTATTATTATTATTATTATTATTATTATTATTACTTCAAAAAAAGGTCTACGAAGATCTTTCATCAATATAGCAATTAATAAACTCGGTCGACTCGAATTATAACTATAATTAATCTGCTACTTATTAGATAAGGTCCCTTTTAGTTTTAGGTCCTTATTGCTTTGTTTTTTTAATGTTCCTTTGATGTTTTTTAATAGCCTTTCGTTTCTCAACTTAGATTTAAGCTGTTTTCCTGTTTTATAAATTGTTATTTCTTAAATGTGTCATCTTCCAGTCATATTATCGCTTATCAAATTATGGTCGTTTTCTGATATTATGCTTTTTTCTAGTGCTGTAGTTTTCCCATGCTATTGTCGTTTTTCTCTGTTGCCGTCATTCTTCAAGCATTCGAGGCATACCAGATGATGTGTTTGCCAAAAAAATCGACCATGTTTTGATCTTAAGCCCGTATGCAACCAATTTCTCTGTTCACATGACGAGAATATTCCAGATTGAAACTGCGATAAACGCTCCAAAGGCAATGAATGAAACTTTGCGAAAATATAAGAAATGACCAATTTTAAACAGTGGCCCTTGTGGTCTGTTGGATGATTTATATATTATGCATACTTGTATGTTTACTCTATTTTGAAGGTTTTTGCCCTGTAAGGTCTTCTAAACTAAAGTACTATAATCAGTTCAAAAATTGTGTTCTAAAAGCAATATGCTAATGCCTTTCCTTGTTGTCTCGCTTTGCAGATTCTGATCAGGATGGTATGGAGTTCCCATAGGGAGGGAGGGTTATTAAGTGCCTGAAAATGGAATGCAGCGACAACGATGGCGGTGGTGGTTATTTTTTCAAACTTCTGCTCATATTTAGAGGCCTCGTACTTTCCTCAGTTCATGGTTTGCTTCTCCCTGTAATTGCTTCATTTATGTGTTTTCTCTTAGTTGTTTTGATTGTCCACTGTTTTATCTTAATCATAGACTCCTTATTCTAATTATTGCTTTTGATCGAGGTTTAAAAAAAAAAAAAAAAGTTATTAAGCAATTTCATTATTCATGTAAAAAAAGCACGATTAATATAATTTTCTGAGGCTACATCTATAACAAATTAGAAGGAATAGAATGAATAATATGTATCGAATATAGATTGATTGGCATGGGTGTTAACAAACTAAAGAGCCCCTCATTTTAATAGATTCAAAAAGTTATTTTAATGAAGCAAGCAGAGCACATAAAATCATTAGGATCATGTAAGGGGTAAATATATATATTAAATAAGAGTTGATTCCTCTAATATAAAAGATTGAATGTGCAGTAGAAGCATCATCCGGCCATATAATTTTGAGAATGCAATTAGCATTTGGGATAAACAAAGAATCATAATACACGCCCAAAAATTCCATTAATGTTTATCATTGCCTTACTTTGGCTTAATTTGGTATTGCTATGGATTTTAAAAAAATTACTTTTAACTGTGCTGAAGGAAAAAGCAACTGAGTGTTTGGTAAACTGTAATTATAGTAGCTGTGCTGGTTCCAAAGTCAGTGTAATAGCGTTTGGTAAATTTTGAGGTTGAATTGCTGTGGGTATGTAAAATGACTAAAATAGACATGGTATGAAACTTCAATATATATAATTATTTTTGGTATTTAGAAATACTTGTTTAACTTTAAAAAAAATGCTATGATTTTGAATTTTTTAACAATAAATTTATGATAATTAATTCTCTTTTTTTTTATTTCTTCATTCACAATATAATTACAACTAAAATGAGCATTAGTGACAATTACTCAGGGACAGTTACAGTCTTCGAGTTGTGGAATTGTTTTGTGCTCTCTCTCTTACAAAGCTTGGTAGGGACAGTTGAAGTCTTGATAACGCAACCAAATACCATAATTATCAATTTTGGTAGAATTCTTCTCAAAAATTTGCAAGAAAATTTTAATATATCAAGACCATCTCCAATGCTACTGTTGATACCAATATTGATTCTATTTTGAGCTCACATATGTAATGTCATTTCAAAAAGAAAAATTTCCAAATACAATAATAATTTAATAAGTATAGAAGAATCAGAAGCAACCGCCTATGATTGTCTAATTTGCCAAATGTTGTGTGGCACTAATATTTGTATTTGCATCAACCGTATTTTGGGTCTGTTTTTATAAACACAGGGTGTTTTAGGTATTTACATAGTAAGATAGGCGAAAATGGTATTTTGATCAAAGATAGCGGTGTTTTGGGTATTATTCCTACAAATACCAAAAATTAATATCATTTATATACTTTAAGATCGTTACTATAATTTATATGCTATTTTTTGCTCCTCCCATAATATGTTTAAAAAATTGCTATATTTTCGACTCAACTCTAGTGAATTTACTGTGTGGTTAATTTTTACTTTTTTTTTGTGTAAAAGAAGATTTCAAAAGTAATTAATCAGTCTCTGTGTGCAATAATTAAACATACAATAGTATGAGCATACCGGGTTTACAACACCTTATATATATACATAGACATATATATATATATATATATGTTATTAGGCCTTTTGTTAAGTACATTCTCTCCATACAAGGAAAAAAATTAGATTGTGGACGTTGTTTTGAAGTGGTAAATCATGAGTGAATTCATTTTTAGTGATCAAGAATATTCTTGGAGTCATATGGATATGGAAATGGACGTGGACGTTAATTATGCTCAAACCTCATATGTGCACACCGATGACAAGAAAAATGTTAGTGGTGATTTTTGTGGCTCTTACGTAGAAATGTGCGATGCATTTCTTGTCGGCGAAAAAGGTCTTTTCTTGTTCTTTTTTTTATTAATTCTCTATATATATTGTTGTTTATTATTCTTTGATAATTAGTGCGCTTAATTTTTTATTTTTTTTTCTTTGAAGAAGTAGAAGAGATGGCATGCACCGACATAGACTGGTCTTACGATGTTCAAGAAAATCAAGAGGACGTCCAAATGGGCAGTAACGAGGACGAAGTAACAAATTTCTTCGGTATATTTGTGCAGCGTTTTCACTTTCTTCTCTTTTCTTTGAATCTTTTTGACCGTTAACTTATGTTTTACATTCGTCTTTCTCTCATCTTTTTTTCTTTTCTTTATTCTCTGGTGTGTGTGTGGATTTTCTCTTCCTTTTCTTTTCTTTTTTTGATTTTGACTCTCTCTCATCGATCTCTATTCTCCTTCACTTTCATGCTTTCTCTCTCTTTCTCTCACCGGGTTTTAGCTTGGTCTCTTTTCATGCAGGTGATCAAACGATTGAATTCTTCAGTTTTGTGAAACTTTCCACGTTTGGGAGTCCTGTGTTTTATCAACCCCATTTCTGCATTAGGTCAGGTGTCATTATTTTAAAGCCTATATTTATTTTATGGTAATTTTTATCTAATATATTGTTGTTCTGTAATTACAGAGGACCATTAATCTCCAACTCCCAATATTGGACGTGTGAAGTTGGCCTTTTCGAGAGTGAAAATATGGGAAATGGAGTTGCTGGTGCAACAATTGGACTGAACGCAATGTCGCCTCTTTTTAAAGACAAAAGCCAGGAAGAATGCAGGTTCGAAGCCTGTCACTTGGGCGCTAGGTTTTTGTAAAATTTCCAAATACTGATTTGTGGCTCGTTTTACTAGAATTTGATGACAAACTCATTGAATTCTGTATTGATATTTAAATTTCAGGCGCTTTTGAGCAAACCACATCTTCCTTTGATCCAAGCCTTCCTAGCACTGTTTTTTTTTCCTTTGAGCCAATCCTCTCTGTTTTTTTTCCCCTTTTTTTTTTGGCAGTAACTCTTAGTTCCTACAATATACGCAGCAATGGTTTACTCTCCCCTCGTGAGGATGATTTTGAATCGAAAAAAGTTTCTTTCATGCAAACATGACTCTTGTTTTCTGTTCCAAAAAGGGACAGACATAATGATTTCTTTATGTTTTCTCATATAAATTCCTATCAACTTTTTTGATGATTAGTTTTCATATTTTTAGAATTTGGTTTTCTTATTAGGAATATTCTAGAATGCAATCATATGGTCTATATATCCATTGAAACATCAAACTTGCCCTTTCCTATGGTTGACATAGCTTTCCAAGCTCCAATTTAGGATATCGATAAAGTGCGAGAACACAGTAAAAATAAAACTTTTGTGACTTGAATTGTAAAAAGAATAAGACCTACATTGTCCATTTAAACTTTTTGTTAATAATTTATTTAGAAGATAAAATAATCTTTTTAAAGTAGATGGATTGCTTGGATCCTTTTATTGATGGAAGGATCCATCCAATTTAGTGAGCCATGAAAGAGACCACGTCCCTCCATACCTCCTCTCCCTCCAACCAAACAAGAGATTAGACCTCTCCTCTCTATCTCTCAATACTCAATTGACTTTCAGTTGGCAGACACACTGATGTAGAAAGATGCAGGGCTTGTTAACTTCTTGATGCGTCACACAGTACAAAATTGTGAACCTTTAACAACCTTTTAGCTCTGCAATGGTCCTAAATAGGGAGTGCACGTGTAGAAAATTAAAATAATGAAAAAAGACCTTTTTTTGAACTTGGGGGAGGGATTCAAACTGTCCACCATGCTTGCAAACACCAAAAGAAAGAAGGCGAGCAAAATATAAAAAATGTATAAAAGGAATGGAAATCTAACATAATTTTTTACAGTCATTACATCTTAGTCCTACCGAAAACTAATCGAACATAATCTTTTACAGTCATTACATCTTAGCCCTACCGAAAACTTCTAGCACTTAGCATGGCATAAGCAGATATGCCATGCCCACGCAACCAACGTGTGTTGCCTTATTAAGGCCTCACAAGAATGAAGACACGTTTGTGTCCAATCCGTGCCTCGCTTATACGCCCGAGATGACGAAGGACCTACAAAAGCCAAAAGCACATAAAGTACAATTTAATGTCAAAGTCATCCCTCATGTAATTATTTTGTAATAAAAGTATTGCCAAAGTTTCAAGCATAATAATAGAAGTGTACTTAAATATCTTTGATACCATAGTATATTTTTGTTAAATTAAGAACAATGAGAAACAAATTCAATCCACAAATGTATAACTCTTACAGTTATTATTGCTTTGCCTGTGTTGTCACGTTTCAGGGCCGGCCCCTTAATATCGCTTTCAATAATGAAATGTTTTCCTTTGACTGCTTCCGTCATGGCAATGTCTCTTAGTTCCTGCATATGTCGACAGCAATTGGTTACTCGCACCTAGTCACGATAATTTTGAATTGAAAAGACGCAATCATGCAGACATTGTGCTTTTATGGCTTCTGTTTTCTGTGCCAAAAGAGGGAACTAAAATAAGGTGACATTTAAAGTTCACTTACAAGGGCTTTCTCCCAAAGATTTTCTGCAAGCTGCATTTAAATAAACCAGACTCATGGTTATTGCCATATTACTAATGTTACATGTACTAATCAAAATTAAGAGAATGAGAAGAACCTTCTTCTTGGGAGCAGCTATAATCTGAGCATTTGCTTCAGCATAGGTTGCCATGTCATTAATAGCTGCATTAATCTTCTCAAGAGTAAGCCTACCTTTCATGTATCTGCAATTGGAAAGACTTGCAGTTATATGAGATAAAAGGTAGTCGCATAATATGTTCAAAATTATCATCTTTAACACTGAAAATAACACTCTACCCTTAATTTTATATCTCCTTTTGGTCTGTTAGTAATTATAATCCAATAATGAATCAATTTGTGTAGTTTTCAGGACATCCTGTGTTTTACAAAGTGTACAGATTATGAGAATCATAAGCTGCATACTTGGTAAAACAAAGGACACCTCCTTACATAGAAATCTGAAAACCATTGATAATTGTGCAATATAAGCAAATAATGAAGCATAACGAATACTAATACTGTCTAGGGAGACTTCTAGAAAAAAAGAAAAAAAGAAAAAAAAAACAGCTAATAATAATGAAGACAATAACAGCACAACAAAAACAATAATAATAGGATAGGAGAATCAAGAGCTGTATTCTCCCCAAACTAAAGCCCTAAACAAGAGGTTCTGCTGAATGTTGAATATGAATGAGGAGCCTCATAGGATATTTATAGTTGTATATGTAATTATAATTATACTACGAGTCATCTTCTTGAAGTAGAAAACGAGTTCCTTTGGGACCAGCTCACAGGGAGTGTGGAAAATTAGATTTTTTTTAATTAATGGCTAATCTTATTTAGTGTAGATAATTTTGGAATAGATCAGTAGATTAGTTATTTTTGGATTCAAACTTATCTACTAATTTAAATTTTAACTGTTTTCCTTATTCAAAAAAGAGAATCACTGTTCTTACTTTGTGGCCTTTTTTATGCTGAATTTGTTACCTTCAGAATTCCTAGTAGAATTCTACTCCTATATAACTATTTCCGTTTTGGTATTTGAAACTTCCCACGAGCTACATAAGCTTTCCAACGCCTACCTTTCATGTATCTCCTATATAACTAATTCCTAGTAGAATTCTACTCCTATATAATAATACAAGTTCACCGTGTTTCTTTAAATCATAGATGCTTAGCATGGAAAATTAATCTATAAGTATCTCAACATGCTCTCAACTACTAGATTTCAAGATGTCTCTCAAGTCTCAGTGTTGTATTTGCAAACTGCAAATTACCGTGACTGTTAAGCTGGAGTCATCTAGCCACTAGTACAAAAGTTAAAACAAAATTTACTCACGAGGGCAATAAATCCAGTTCAACGTCAGTTATGAACCATAATGGTGGAGAGCGACCCTTTTTCTCCTGAAAATATCAAACGGAAAAAAAAAAAAAAAAAAAAAGAAAGTGAACCTTTTGATATCCTATTTTGTCCCTTCAATCTGTAAGTGATTTTTCAGCTAATATTGAGTCAATCTATGAAACACAAGCACGCACATATGTTTCTTATTACCTTAGGTGGTGCAGGCTCCTCCTCAAGCTTCAAAGACCCAAAACAAGCATCCTGTTTAGAGACCTCTGGCTGCAAACTTGAAGCCAATAAAGATATTAACTCTCATACATCAATGAAAACACGATATTAAACTCAACATTGAAAAAACTAGGTAGCTTCTATACCATTTGTTGTTGTCCAAGTTCAGTGTTGGCAATCTTTCAGGAATACGTGAGGGAACGTATACTGACATGCTCTGCAATTTCTTCTGCTGCTTCAGCAAGTCATCGATCACTTTCTGAAATCAATTGTTGAAATAGATGTAATAGTGGAATATAATCAGTTAACAAAACAAAATGGGAAATTTTTAAGCAGCCTTCTAAAAGTTTTCATCCTTTATTATTATCAAATATCAGGTCAAATCTATGGTAGGACACAGTATTTTAGCCCCAACACAACGGTACAAAATTAGGGCCATAGAATTAATCGGATGGTTCAAAACAAGGCAAGTCTATGCAACCATACATGCACCTTAGCCACAAAATCCTCTCTGTTTTCTCCTCCTTCCCTCACCCTCTTTTTTCTTTCTTCTTAATTCTGAAGCTCATTCAAATGACATGCTGAAAATAAGAAAACATATTGAAGAAAAAAGAGTTAGAATTTCGATATTTGATGCCCAACATCTTCTTCCCGTTTAACAAATGCGTTCAAAATTTTTGGATGAAAAATGGGATTTTCTTAGGAAAACCTACCAATCCACCATTTTTCCTACTCACTATCTACTAGAACTCAGTGTAAAATAGTGACGCAGATACACGCCAAGGGTGCAATTCGGACCTCTAACAAATAAGGGCTGGCACCCCAACTACAAGGATTACGAGCTACAACATCAAAGGATTTTGGGGTTCAAAGAAATAAAAGAGTTCCCAAAACCAGAACTTAAACCAGCAGCAGAAGTAATCAGAGGAAACATCTCCAAAGCCACAGAATTTTCATCTAACAAAGGGATTAGTAACTTGGTAGCACTAGCACCGTTCCTCTAAATTTGTGGGAATGAAGACAACCTAAACTACATTTGAGTTCAACCGAGCCTAATTAGAAGAATCATTCTCAGAGAAAAAAGGGAATTTTATCATTTCTATCAATTACTCCACTACTTCAGGTCTAACGGCCCAAAAAACCACAATTCACCTAAAATGAATCAAAACAAACAAACAGATAAAAAACCATAAATTTAAACAAAAAGAGAGAAGGAAAAAAGCAAAGACCTTAGCTTTGGGGATAACTAGGGTTTCTTCTCGCAAGCGGTCCTTGATTCCCTGCACCTGAAGCTCCATCGCCGTCAATTCGACGTCGACGGCCGACAAATCCGAGACGCTGCTCGCAGGGTACACTGCAAATCGAACAAGAATTCAGATCTCCAACGTTGTTCCTCTGATTTCGACCAATTGCAGAAATATGGAAGTATAATTGCAAAATAAGATAAGAAAATCGTGAAAAAAGAAATCAAATTGACTGACTGTTTCGAGCGATGACGAGATTTTGAAGCTCAGAAATTCGAGAATTGAACGCAGAGATCAAAGAATCCAACGAAGCTCCTGCTTTCTTCGCATCCATGATCTCTCTCTTTCTCTCTCTAGAATTTGGGTTGTTTTCTGACTCTGTTCTTTGGTTGCTGAACAATTTGATTTTATGCTTTTTCTTTTTTTGTTTTAAATCTTTTGCGCGCCCTTTAATAGTTTAGGCGGGACTTATAAAATAAATATATAACAATAATAATAAGGCGGGAAAAAAGTAATGGGGGCGTTTAAGAATAGTACGAGTATATTTTAAGGACATGGATGCAAATATCATTTTCTGCTGCAAGGAAACAAATCTAGCTTTCCTTTCGGAGTCGGACCTTTCCATTTTCTTTTTTTTTTCCCCTTTTTCAATGGAGAAGAAGAATATCATATGTACCGTATACACATAATTTTGCTTATCTTTTATTTATTTTCTCTAAAAAAGAAAAAAATTAAACAAAAAGCGCATATATATATATATATACACACCAATAACCATAAATAAAATTTAATTATTTACAAAAACTATGAATAAATTTGTATATATTGTTGTCTACAAGTGGGAAATACCCAAAGTCAAAAAGTGAATACTATTTTTTTTTCCCCTCACAAGTAAATGAAATTCTTCACGAAAGAAACAGGTAGAATAGGCTGGGAGTCTAGGAAAGTACTCTCCATGTTTATAGCAAACTATAAGTGCACATTTTAAGTCATAATCAATGACTAATATTTAATTGGTCTGGCCGAATATGATGTATAACATAGCCCCTTTTTCTTTCTTCTATTTTCAATAAACTAAGATGTGCGTGAACATCATGTGTATTTTGTTGAGAAAAATGCATGTGTGATATCCCACATGAAAAGTGATTGAAGATGTGAAATAGTTTATATACATAAAAGGACTTAATACTTAATAAGTTAATCTTTTGGGTCAAATTAGGCTCTTGAAGTGTATTTGAACAATTTTGTATGCGGTGTCTTCCCAACAAATGGTATTAAAGCCGATAGTTCATTCAAGTTAAGCAATCACACTCGGTTACAGTTGCAAGTGCGGATTGTGGAGCATTTAGTGGACTCGCATGATTTCCGCTCTATTTCTCATGCTCGAGTACGTTAAGAGTGTAATGCTTAGATGTGTCGGCTATTTAAAACTTTGGTTCAAGTGGGAGCTCGGTGAACTCACACATGCGGGAGAAATTGTTGAGAAAAGTGTATGTATGTATCGTCCCACATAAAAAATGGATGAAAATGTGAAATTATTTACATATGGATGGTGGAGCATTTGGTAGACTCGCATGGTTTCCGCTCTATTTCCCATGCTCAAGTAGTTGGCTCCCGTTAAGAGTATAATGTTTGGATGTGTCGGCTATTTGAAACTTTAGTTCGAGTGGGAGCTTAGTAAATATACACATATGGGAGAAATTACTGAGAAAAGTGTATGTGTGTGTCGTCACACATAAAAAATGGATGAAAATGTGAAATGGTTTACATATATGAAAAGATTCAAGACTTAAAAAGTGGATGAAAATGTGAAATGACATTAAATGAACATTGATTTTGGGTGCATTTCGTTTTCCAGAGTATTTAGACATAAGATTAGTCATTCATCTCAAGAAAAAACAATACATGCGTGTATAAAATGTAGAAAAGTGGTCCTAATTCATCGAGATGGGATTTTTTTTCTTGAAACTGACATTCGAAATTTGACAAAAGGACATAAATATATACAAGTTACAACATGCTTGAAATTTTGTGAGCATTTGGAATTGGTTTCATGTTGTTTTTTGAGACACGAAAATGAAAACGGTTTACAAACTGTGTTTGTTTAGCAAATGTTTTGAAAATGAAAACGAAAACAAAAATTAGTAAAAATAGTTTTTATGAATGAATTAGAAAACGGTTGAAAGTTGTTTTTCCTTTTCTATTTTCATTTCTAGTACTTATCAACAATGTTATAATATATTAATTAATAATTATAACCAAACACGATTTTATTTTTTTATTATACTCAAAACGATCTCTTAAAAAATCAACTAAACACAATTTCAGAATCGATCTCAAAATGATTTTCAAAACAATCTATTTTTACTTTTATACTAAAATCAAAATCATTTTGAAAACAATACTCATCTCAAGTTGGGGTTACCTTTATGAAACAATTATGTACCGAAATACAATCGGAAACTTCAACCATTTTCTTTAGTACTTGTCACTTGTCAGATTCAACAATGCTTTTTTGAATCGAGTTTTACTTAAACTATTTAAAGAGAACAAGAACTTCGGAGATTCTTGATTCTCGGTGAATTTTGGTAGCCACATTTAAGTAATGTCAACTCCAGATATTTGCATACAATATGATTTAATATGTTGGGAAGAGAGGAAATCTAAGTGTAAACTCAACCCTACGATAGTGTTGGGAAATGTCACGTTTACGGATTTACCGCCATTCTTGGAGATTCAGCCTTCTGGTTATAGGATGTTTGTTTTTAATATAACAAACAACAAGATTTCCAATACTTCTTTAATATAGTGTCATTTTGCTTTATTGGGATTTTGAAATTAAGTTGAATAATGAATTTTTACAAGTACAAGTTCTTTTTTTTCGGAGACATGCACTCTCGAATTGTTGAATATTTGTCTCAGTTTCTTAGGGAGTAAGACGTACGCGGTTCCTAATTTACCACTCCATAGACGCTATAGGCTGGTTAAACTATGTGAATTATATATGTACTGTCTGCAGACACATATAACATATATATATATATATATATATATATATATATCATTGAATTACTAAGCAGAAAATTAGTGTGAGACATTAATTAAGAGGATGAAGAAGAAAAGGTGAATCGTTTTGACTAGACAAGAAACAAAAGTTAATAATTAACTTTATGATAAAAAAGGGGTTTTTAAGTTGATCACGTTGAGGTATCAAATTCCCTACACTGAGAAAGTACTGTTGCGTTACCTATATATAGCAATAGGTAATATAAACAATTAAACATTTCTCTCAATATATACTTTACGAAGATTAAGTGGTCGATTGCACTGTGAAAACATGATTGAAGTATTAGTTCTAACTTCTAAGCTTCGGATAGTAATGCTAAAGATCTAACTTGGTCAAATAACAAAGTTATCCTCACCGTTCATTTCATCGATTCGAGTTTTCAGTTTTAGATTTCTATAGTAAAAAACTCTCAGAAAATGTCACATCTTAACTCGAATTGAAAACTCAAATCCGCAAAGTGAACGAGGTATGTCATACTCTTGACATCATCAAATCCTTAATCTAATTAATCAAACAAAAGTTAAATGTCCCATATGAAATGGCCTAATAAGAATGTTAAGATCTTGAAAATGTATCCATCAGTCAATGAATTTGAAAAGGTTTGATTTTTCATGCATGTGACTCCGCAGATTACTCAACCAACAATGAGCAATCTCTCTCTAGAGGTACGTACGCAGAACCATGACTAGTGACTATGGCCAAAAAAACATGTAACAACTAACTAACGGCAAGCGCTTCTGTCTCTTTCGGTCTCGGAAAATTGATTGCTTTGCGACCAAAAATATCAAACTCTTAATAATTATTTGTTCATATTTCAAACATTCAACAGCAAACTGGCATCCGGTGGGGACTAACTTATAGTATAAGGTCCACAAACTCATTAATTCAGAGGAAGTGAAGAAACCAACCACCCCCATATACCCCAGGCCACAAATTAATACACTATCTCACCCATCAATGCCTAAGGTTCGTATTGCGTATATATGTGTTCATCTACCGTCCTGTCACCAGAACCATACTGTCATGTAACATACAGAAGTTAGAAGTAACATTTATTTCATGTAGCACTTATATTGGACGTGCATAAAAGAAATCTGTTGTCCAAACTATTATTACACCCTTCTGACGTTGATGTTATACATTGAAAAAATATCATGCTGTGTTATTCACTTCTATATGTTATATTACAGTTTGGTCCTACTAGTAGGACTGTAGACAATATATCCATAAATGCATATGTACATATATTGTCTAGTGTGAACATTGAATTCATGATCATCAGTTATCAGTACATTGACTGAATCTGAATTGATGATCACGAGTTATTCTGATCTGAATCAGAACTGAAGCTAGCTAACTCTTTTGCAGCAGAAGAATTACATGAACATAAACTAAAAATAACACATCTTGACCTAGCTAGCTATAACCTGAAATCAAAGTCTCAGCTTTTTTTTTTTTTTTTTTTCATTTCTGGGGTTGCATATTGTTTGTAGATCAGGCTGTTCCTGGTATTTAATTCCAAGATAACAAGTAGTAGTACTACTACCACATGCAAAGCCGTAGGCAATTAATAGTGAAAATTTCTAGCTATCTAGTCAACAAAACTATTATACATGAACCAAAAAAGTTATTTGGAATAAATGGTTGAGCTGCATATCATACGTACCAAACCCATGCAAATACAGATTGCACCACAACAATATTGTATATGGAAATATGCATGCACTGATGACAAAAATTATATGCTATAATTAAATATCTTCTCAAAACATATATAGGAGGTCATGATCAGGAACATGTAGTATGAGCTAGCTAGGAAATTACTTGGCTTGAATTTTTCTTGCAACGACTACTATCTCTGAGCTATATATATACATAAGATCATTCTCTGAGAGGCATTTATAAACAGCAGAATGAAAAGGCTTGATAGCACAAGATAATATCCACTTGATTATCTTAATTTTACAGTCATATTATATTTATAAAAAAGTGTTATATAGTTGTGCTAACTAGCAGACTGCTAGCTAGCTAGCTAAAACATATCTCATGAGCCCTAGGGTTATGTGGTGACCATCAGGCCCCACAAAAGTTGTTCGTGAGGACTACATATGACATCTTGTCCTTTGGGAATAACTTCACGGATCATATGATCCTAGAGGGAAAAAACATGAGACCCCCAAATCATTGAAAGGCAAGATCACTAGAAGAAAACTACCTAAAAAATAAAAAGAAAAAGGAAAAAAAAAAATGAGAGCTGGTAAGTAATTAAGTTGATGTTTAGTTGTGAGAAGGAGGGTGTGTCTTGGGAGGAGAATAGTCCAAGTTAAAGCCAGGTTGTTTCTCACCACGTTTCTTGTGAGGAACACGCCATGAAACTGAAATCGAACCTCCGATTCCTTTTCTCTCCTTTGATATGTCTCGCAAGGTCTTTCTATCTTTGAGAGTTTGACTTTTTTCTTCAGTTTGATGATCAGTCTTCACCAGAGTGTTATCTTCTCCTTTTTCCTTTGATGACGATGATGAGCACTTGACTTTTGAAACTGCAATCTCATCTACACCACTTTTACCTTCACGATCCTGAAAAATGAACCAACAAACAGTATAATTAAATCATGTAAATTTTGGTTTTTTTTATAAAAAAAAAAGAACTAAACTATCATTCATTTATATATATTAGTCGAGATATTTGCACCGACCTTGGTGGAGAAGAGAGATTTCTGTGCTTGTGGGATTTTTGTGTCAATGGAACTAAGACGCCGAGCATTACATGCATGCAAAGAAAGGCATAGAAGGAAGAGAAGAAGACAAGAACAAGTGATTGACATATTGAGATAAAAGGATTTTGATGAAGTGAATTGGCTAAGGAAAGTGTCTTTTGTTTTGGGGTGATGATGATGATGATGAGTACTACAAGTTAGTAATGGTAATATTAGTATATGTATTGTGAGAGAAAATAGCAAGCATTAAATGATGGCATAGGAGAAGATTCAAGGGGTTCTCTTGTAGAACATGGAGTTGTATGGGTAATGAGAAGAAAAGGGAACAAAATGAAAATATGGGGTAGGCTCACTTTTGTCCCTTATCTTGATCTATCACAATATTTCACTCTGTTGGGTCCCAAGACAAAAACTGACCCACAAGAGGAGAAATAAAAGAGAGAGAAAGCAACTTGGAGACTCCTTGACAAATATATATATATATATATGCACAAGATCAAAGAGAGCATACTCCCAACAAAAACGATTTTCTTTAAAAAAAGGAAAAAAAAATATAATATTAACAAAGGATAATATTAGAAGTCAAATATATATATATATATATATATATGTTTGTGTGTATTTACATGGATTAGATTTGAATAATAAATATCAAGGGTGCAAAGCTAGCTAGTGGGTGACAAATCGTTTCTACCGAGGAAACTCCATTCCTTGTCCTTGTGTTAGAGTTCCACTAATTGCATGCGCTTATGCCTCCTTGTTCCTTGCCCTTGCCTGCCTTTTTCACCTTGGAAATCTTACTTTGACGATTATAAAAAGGAATTGGTTTTTGGATCCATCTCATTCAAAAAGTAGCAACACTTTCTGATTCGGTGGAGTAGTACTATAGTTAGGCAAGTATAAACAACAATGTTATCGATATTAGTGTCGTAATGACAAGTCGTGTCCTTAATTTGGTTTACACACGTAAGAGGAGATATCATAGAATGAATAAACAAGACATGCTTCTATGGGTTTCCTCTAGTCCTTGAAATTAATCATATCAATGTTATCGATATTAGTGTCGTAATGACAAGTCGTGTCCTTAATTTGGTTTACACACGTAAGAGGAGATATCATAGAATGAATAAACAAGACATGCTTCTATGGGTTTCTCGTAATGACAAGTCGTGTCCTTAATTTGGTTTACACACGTAAGAGGAGATATCATAGAATGAATAAACAAGACATGCTTCTATGGGTTTCCTCTAGTCCTTGAAATTAATCATATAT
>NW_010357688.1:636003-641326 GCF_000414095.1 Morus notabilis
TATATATATATATGTATGTATTAGTTATTAAGCTCTTGATCCATGCTTTTGAGGAAAGGTGTTTCGTTAATTAGCACACATTATGGTGAACAGTTGGTCAGCATATTATCACCTAATTATTAATTAATGACGCCTAAAAGTCTCTCAATTTTTTACTATTTATACATGTTCTCAAAGGAGGAAAAATAGCTATTTGTATATATGCATTAGGCCTTAGGCTAGTGTAATACATTGTGGCAAGCTTGAACATTTTGGTAAACCATGCTACTGAAATCAATTGAGCCTAATTAATACTATTTTCAGCAAAAGAAAAAAAACATTAAAAAAACAAAACAAAACAAAAACCTTAATACTAAAGCTATTTCTTTGTGGTCTCATAGTATTTCAATATTATAATGACCTTTACCATGAAATGTGTGAATCACCATGACCTTTGAATTAATATCTTGTTAAATTAAAATTTAGTCGGGATATTGCTGTGATTTGTAAATTATAATTAGCTACGTACATGTTCTTCTTCTAACTAGCTAGATAGGCTTTTCCAAGTAGAAACACAAGAAACACAGAAAAAAATTTAGTACTGCTATATGTGTCTGTGTGAACGTACGTAGGCCCATTCCATGCCACATGACTTGGACACCGACATGAAAGCATTCGTTACAAGAAATCAAAAGCTTTTGGTCGTGTTTAAAATTGATCTCGTTTTTATTTTTTATATTTTTTAAAAAATAAAAAATAAAAACGTTTTTAAAAAGACGTTTAGCGCAATAAAGATAAAAAATAAAAATGAAAACGATTTTTTGATTTAGTGTAAAATGAGAGAGAAATGAAAAACGACTTTTAGTCGTTTTTCATTTTTTGTTTTCGTTTTCTCCTCTCTCGAGCAGAGAGAGAAAGAAATATATTAATGGGTTTTTTTACACTGAAAATAATCTCTTAATAAAACTACCAAACACATTTTTAAAAATGATTTCTCTCTGAGATTAAAAACATTTTTATTTTCATTTTCATACAAAAAATAAAATTATTTTAGAATGAGTTCCAAATGCACCCTTTGTTTCTGCTAATTCCGTGACTTCCATACCTTATAAATTTCATTACTTTATATCGATATTGAAACACTTTATATTTATATAATTTTGAATTGAGTACTTCTTGTTTTTTAGTATTATTTACTAACAATTTGTATTATGATCTTTAAAGAATCTTAGAGGGTGACACAGCTAAATAACTTCAACAAAAAAAAAAAAAAAAAAAAAAAAACTATATGTTTGTTTTATTTATAGAAGCAAAGGAACATGGATGAGGGGGTTAATATATAATTTGGAAGTAGGAGAAGGATAGGTAGGAAATAGGAATAGAGGATAACATGTTGAAATACAGAGGATAACATGATGAAATAGAGAGGATAACATGTCGAAATAGAGAGGAAAAGGTGAGTGGGACCCACATGAGCCCACATGATATATATATATATATATATCGGTGAAACACACACGTGGGGTCTACACAAAAAAATGTGTGGGAGGTTGGGGCAGCAGACAAGGGCTGCGTGGAGTATCCCTTGTGTGTTCCTCCGCCGAGGGACACATCGGAGTGCCCCAACCGTCATTACCGGCTAACCATGGCACGTGGCGCTCAGCCATGTGCCCTGATACAAGGGACCGCGTTTCTCCTGGACTCCACTCCCAGCCGCCAAACCCCATAGAGAACTCTCCCCTTTGGTCCCCAATTTTTTTTGGGAACGTTTAGTTGGAGGATTCAAACCATGATTTAAATCATGATTCATGGTTCGTAATAGTATTTTCTCTCATAAAAAAACACGTAAATCAAAAATAATTCTAATCACATGATTCTAATCTATGAACCAAACGTTTATTTTTTGGCTCAATAATCCAATCAAATTAAGGGGACGTTTATTTTCTATATTAGTCTTTGATTCTGAATCATGATTCATGGTTTTTTACAGTAGTATTTTTTCTCACAAAAAATACACGTAAAACGAGAATAATTCTGAATATATAAACCAAACGTCCTCTAAATGAACAAGTACAACTTAGCAAATGTAAAACCCTTACCACCGAGAGTTATAGTGCACTAATAATAACGTATTTGTTAGGTTTCCTCTGTTTATCCATTTAAGATTTGAGCCTTCATTCTCACATAAGGTTGCTTAACCGTTTTGAGGAATTTAAGTGGGTCTTTGTGGGCCACACCATAAATAGAGAAAGTAAAAACTTGATAGATAGTCAGTAGTATAATAATTTAAACTCTTTATGCATACTCGATGGTACTTAAGATTGCTGCTGTAGTCGAAAAATTAAAAGACATAAAGTGTACTACTAAATTTTTTTATTAGTAATATATATATATATATATATATATAAACCCCTATGTAGATTTCCAAGTATTGATCTTTGTTGTAAACTTGCACTTACCTATGTCTATGTTTGTTGTCAACTAAAAGCAAAAGAGCAATGAAAAACAAAATTCCAAAAATATCCTCATGGAAAAAAAGAACAAAAGGGCGTAAAGATATAGAGCCACATACATGGATAATTTAAAATATATATATATATATATATATCTATAATTGACAGATTTTTAAGGCGTTATCTAAAAGAATGAGAAGTCTTATTATCCTATTAAATGACCGTAGTAGTAAATGGTGATGATCAATCAACATAACATACTAAGAAATGCATTTGCACTCAATGGTCGCAAATCTATCGACTGAATAAACATGGATACGTAAGTATATGCTGGATATATAAGCAATGAATACATGTGTTCATGTATATGACTTTTAATATGCACATTGTCTAGGGAATTCACTTCAAAAGGATGTTTGTCCCCTTTCTTCTTTTGGGGTTAAGACAACTTGTTCCTTTTCATTTTGGACTTTTTCTTTTATTTATTAGGTGATAAGTAGTAATTCACTGGTATTTGCATTTCATCCCTCAATCAGTCTATTCATGTATTTCATTTTCCCCTGAATCTGTGCTAATTTATTTTCTTTTAGCATTGTCATATAACTTTTCCAGTTTTTTTTGGGTCATTTAGAGACGTCTTGTTATATTAGTTGGATAAAGTCGATGTTTGTCAATTGACAAAAAAATACACCAGCCACTATTTTATAATATGCACTAAAGGTCCTTCGGTTTTGGTTAAGATGGATTAATGGAGAATTCATCTTTGATTCTATCAGGCAATTCATCTATCAAGGGGCAAAAATCCTTGAAAGCTTTGGAGTAGGGCCGGCAATATGGGTCATGACACGACGACACGACTCAAAAATGACACGAATTTTGCAGGTTAGGGTTGAGAAAAAAGAGGTTCGGGTCAGAATCGAGTCGACATGAAATTAACACGAAAAACACGGGTCAATTTCGGGATGGACCCGCCTAACCCGAACACGACACGAAACTCGTAAAAAATTAAAAAATACATATATTTTTCATTTCATATTTTAAATTTTATTTTGAACTTGTGATATCATGATAGTTATACTCAAAATCTTATACTATTATTTACGTAATTTCAATGGATGTTATTGTAATTTAATGTGTTATGAATTTTAAGTTATTTCTAATATGTAAAAAACTAAATAAAAGTATACAATTTTCGGGTCAATTTCAGATTCACGGGTCAATTTCGTGTCACGGGTCATTTTCGGGTTGTGTCGTGTCAACTCGTAAAGTGGTCGTGTCGTGTTCGTGTTGCAGTTTTTAAAAAATTTCGTGTCACGGGTCGTGTTCGGATTGACTGTAAATTTAAAAAAAAAAAACGATTAAAACACGATACAAACACGACACGTGACACAAGTTACCACCCCTACTTTGAAGGATATAGTTTTGAATCTTACGTCTCCCGATCTTCGTAGAAGGAGAAGATTGTCAATTACTAAATACATGTCTCACCCACCCTTACAAACTTCGTAATGCAAAGTAAGTAGCATTTTAGATTCAACTCCTAATTAATTAAGTGTGGCTTGCGATCACTAAAAATGTAAGAGCACTTATAATGCAATGTTAAATTAGTGTAGTAAAAAACTTAGCATTTGTATAAAAAATGACTTCGAATGGAATGTTGTTATTGGTATTAAATTTACTAATTTAGCATATGTTATTTTCAGTTATAAATTTGTCACTATATATGATATATGTCAAATTTTGATATTTATTATTAGTGGTTAATTTTTCTCATTTAATCATTATAACATTGATATTTTTAAATTATTTCAAATTAGAATTTTTTTTACAGTATTTAAAACTTAATAATCATGAATATTAAACTTAACAATTATGACCAAAGAATTGATTTAGCATCATATAAGCACAAATAAAAATTACATATCAAATATGTTATTTTCATTGCTGGTTCAAATATAATATTGATATTAGTATTGACGTTGAAGATGGTCTAACAATCATATATCATCCCGAATCGGTTCACTATAAAATATAAGAACAACATACACGATAAAATAATTTTATCATGAACATAATAGTTGAACAATTGTGTCATTATTCCGGCGAGTGTCCCAAATATAGAATTATTACTTTGTTGTTTACTCCTCGACAAGTCAAATCTTATTTTCACATTATGATTTCCTTTTTTTACTTTGTTCTTATTTTCACATTAAGAAACTTCACACGGCAATAGAAAATGAAAATTATCCACGAGACTGGTGTCTTAAAGGTTGTTGAAATTCCCTATATACATAATTCCATCTGTACATGTAAAACAGTAAAGAAATTCATGTGTGTACGCAAATTGCTGAAGGTATGATGCTTCAGGAGAAATGGGAAATGATGAAAATGCTGAGAGACCATTTTCTGTTAACCAAATGTGTTCTCTCCACTGTAAGTAACATAGAGAAACCCATCTTCATCCTTCTTTTCTTCATAGATGGTGGACATTAATGATCCTGCAATGTTCAAGAATAATCTTCAGCACTTCATTTTTGAAAGTTAAACACGACATGTCAACATTTTCGAAGTCTGATTTTGAAATTTTAAACGACGAGAGAGACGCGAAAGAGCGCTGTATAGGGACAGAGTGAGATTGCAGTTTATGGGACGTTTGGAAGGGAGATTCATGTCATGATTTGAATCATAGTTCGTGGCTCGCTAAAGTATTTTGTCTCACCAAAAATACACGTAAAACGAGAATAGTTCTAAATCTATGAACCAAACGTCCCCTTAGTTTACCTGTAGGTGGGAGAACATTGTCCACAAATATGAAGATTGCCTTTTCCGCGCTCAGTTTAATTCTCTTCCGAATCACGTAGACAAATTGACCCACGGTCAAGTCAGCAGGA
>NW_010357688.1:641336-656668 GCF_000414095.1 Morus notabilis
ACTAGGTACCTGTAATTGCAACTTTCGTTGTTAATATTCAATTGTGACTACTCTGAAGCATAAGAGTGTTGGGTTTGAAACAGAACAATCGCGGTAGAGGAAAATGAACCAGAAAGTGGCATTATGAATGGCATGAAGGCATGCTTCAACAAACTCACACATTATCAATAGCATATCATCATAATCAAGATTTTCCTATTACAGAGTCAAAAGCGACATCAAACATGTAAGCAGTAACGGAAGTAAACTATTCTTGCTGATGCTGGTAATCGGAAAGAAACAGAGAACGGAAAATGTAGATGACATAATAGTGGTACTTACTTTTTCTTATCAATGTTGGGAATGTCACTTCTCTCAGCCTTCTCAACAATAACCTTACAACAGCAAAAGAACAATATCAATAGAAGCAAGATAAGAAAGGAATCACTAAACATAATTTTAAATTCTTGCCATTTTAGTGGATACCTTTTCATTTGTACAAATAATATATAAACTACATAATAACATAAATAACTGAAGCAGCCTTCAAGCATATCACTGATGACGATATCTGAATAGAAGCTCGAAAGAAGTATAGCTGGTAACTGGTATCTTTTTGTCACTGGTTTGTTCCGACTGAGAAAATATTTCGGCTTCTGTTCAACACTATGTATATTTTTAACAACGTAGTTCCCAAGCTAAGAATCCTTTTCTTTTTTTTTTTTCTTTTTTGGTATTACAGAATTCACCTCAAATTAGATGAATAAAGCCTTTCCAATATCTTATGTACTGGCCAATACTACTGACAATCTAATCCAAATAAGGTTTATAACAATTAACGAGCTTTATACTTTCTGCAATTAGTATCACATTTTGAAGCATGTCATTCAACTTATATGCTAAAATGGCTAACAAGTGATGTTAAAGGTACACATCTCTTCCAAATGAACCTATCTTATAGTCTTTCTACAAATTGAAGTCATGGGGATATTACTAGATTACACAAATTAATTCGGGTGTAAATTTCAACAGAATACAATGAGACATAAACTAAAAAATATGCAAAAACAAAAAACAAAAAGCAAAAAACAAACCAACAATCAAGAAACATTATTCCAGAGAAGCACAATATAATACAGAAGTGAAAACAAACACAAATAAAATGTAATTTCAAAATAATAGAGGCATATTCTCACAGGAATTCTATCTGGGTATTTATCCCTAATTCTTGCAGCCTCAGCACGCCTCTTCTCTGTATAAACAAAAAAAGGTAATAATCATTAAGCTAAAAATTAATGAAAATTGTCATTTAACTTTAAAACTTGATTAAGCTAATGTGATTATGTGAATGAAAACTCTAGTATATAGGACTTACCGAAGTCATGCTCTTGCTTGAAGACGCTATTCGTCATTTTTCTGCATAACAAGAACCAATCTTTAATTGGGCAATCTAAATAACTATTTTCAAAAATTGAAAACATAAAAACAATCAAGTTTTTTTGTTTTTTTTAGGGGGAGTAAATTAATTAAATACTTTAAAATTAAAAAGGGCAAAAGAAAGAAAGAAAGAAAGAAAAAGTGATGATCACATGAAGTGGATGATCACACGAAGTGGTTGATCACAGAAGCAAAATTAAAGCAAGAAATCAGAACATATGAACAGAAAAGAAATAACTTTACTCAACAGAAGCAAAAATTCAAGCGAAAAAAGAGAAATCCATAATTAAATTGCTTGAGAACCAAAAGAACATATGAAGATCATTTCTTGATTTTTTTTCCCTCTTTACAGGGAAGGAATTAAACAAGAAATCAAGCATGAAAAAAAAAATCAGGAAAAAAAAAATCAGGAAAAAAAAGAGTAAACTTAAAAGCAGTTGATTGAAGACTTACGCAGAAGATTGGAGAGAGAAGGAAGAAGAGAAACAATCAGAAGCGGAAGAGTACTTCTCGGGATAAGAGAGAGATTATTAGAGAAAGAGAGATTATTAGAGAGAGAGAGAGAGAGAGAGGAGTCTCCCATTATTTGTGTAATGCCATCCTAGTTTAATAATGATTTTTGGTTTTCTCTCCGGTTAAGTTGGGTCAAGTATGGTCTGATAACCAATAAGCTTTTGCCATCTCATTACGATCTTTTCCTTTTTTATCAGTACTGTTTTGAAAAGAAACTAAATAAAAGAAAAATTTGCTGAGAAAAAAGATTATATCAAAAAATTAGGTCTATCAATAAAATTAGTAAGTTAAAGAAAACCCAATGTTATATGGATTAACTTTTTGGAAAATTATCTGATATGTCTGGCGTATTAATAGATTAAGTTTTTTTAACTGTTAGATTTACATATTTTTTAATTTTTACGTGATTTTATATAAATTTACACAGATAAAAAAATTAATCTACTGATATATTGATGTAACAAATAAGATCCCTAATTCTTTTTCTTATACCAATATCTCTTTTTCTTTTCCTTGTAAAATTTAAAAATAAATAAATTAAAATCTCAAATTAATAATATCTCTTTTTTTCCCTTGTAAAATTTAAAAATAAAGTAAATTAAAATCCCAGATTGATAATTTTAGATTTTTTCCCGCTAGATTATAAAAACATCTTATTAAAGTGCATAAATTCTTGATAACACGGGGATAGTCATAGTACCTTTCTTGAACTTGAAATTTTTAATTTCAACTTTCTTTAAAAAACAAAGTTGAAAATCTTATTCTTTTCTTTTATGTAAGTTTTTTCTCACTTCAAACATTTATCAGACTTATTTATTTTAAATAATATGAAAAATACAAACTAAAACTAAAACTAAAACAATTCTTCTATCAAAAAATAAAAATAAAACAATTCGTTAGATTCTTAGTCAGTTGATTTTTAAATGCTAGTGTATAAGTTTAAAAACAAGCTGAATATTTTATGGTTAGGTTATTTTTAAGTTTCCTAAATGGTTTTATTTTTCTTCAGAAATAGAATTCCGTTACATTCTTCTGAATCCTAAGCCTTTTAAATATGCAAAACACGATAGATATGATTTAAATATTGGTTAAAGTGTTTTCCCAAAAACAAAATTCATTTAAAACTCGTAGTACTAGTTTTTCAAAAATTAAATTTTGAAGAATTTTTAGTTCACTCAACATAACTAGAAAGTGAGTAACAGTAAAAAAATAGATTATTAAGATTTTTTTTAATACGTTAATATACTGATAAATTAAATTTATTAATTATTAATTATACATAAAATCATATAAAAATTAAAAAAATATAAATTTAACCTCTAAAAAATTTGATCTACTAATACTCTAAACGTGAATCATCCGTACTAATAAATACTAATTAATGAGGCCATCTGCTTTTCTTTCTTTTGTTTGCTGTGGCCGTTTATTAGGTTACGTATCTATCCATCCAATCTATTTCCCTTAATTCTTGTCAAATGGCGAAATTGTCCTCCATTGAGTCCCATTTATAAGCTTACACTGGAGGGCAGTTCTGCGAAATTAAATGGACAACAGGGCCCACCGGCTCACTAGACCTACTATTGTTATTCTTATTGAATAAATTCTTTTTTAAGTTTGTCACTCGTGTTAATATATCTTTTAAAATTTTAAAATTTAAAATATACATGTTATATCTCTTAATATATTTTTTAATTTATAAGATGTGCATGTTGTATCTTTTAAAATTTATCAATTATATCAATATGCTTGGTGAGTGTAACTCCATCAAGTATTTAAGCAAAGATTAGTATTTATGCCGCCTAGGAGTGTGGCACGGGCTCCACACGTGTGGCGGGACCCACAGAGCCTGGGCTACAACTTCATGAGGTTAAAATGAATTTTTTTAAAATAATAGTTCGTTTAGTTCATGAATTATAACCATGAGATTAGAATCATTTTTTATTTACGTGTATTTTTTATGAAAAAAAATATTGTAGCGAACCATGAACCATAATTTGAATCAGAGAACGAATCCTCTAACAAAACGTGCTCTAAATCATTTTTCCAAAATTTAAGCTGTACATAAAAGTGATCAGACTTTAATTTAACAAAAATTATAGTAAATAACAATTTTATGAAACTAAATTAAATAAATAATATATTTTAAAATATTTAAAGTAAATAGCAGTTTAAAGATTTTTTACAATGTAAACGTAAATTTTCTTTGTACAACTTGTAGCTATGTATGTCAAATAATTTTAAAAATTGTTATTTACTTTATTATTTAATTATTTATTGTAAATCTGCTATGTACTTTATTTTCCTATTATTTAATGATCTGGACCTGATCAGTTGATTTAGCCTTTGGTCGTCTGGTGCTTTTCTTTTCTTGGCCCAATATAAAGCCCAAAGAATTTTTGTTCGTTTTAACGGGCCTACAAACCCATCAAGGGCCTCAAGAGGCCATCAGGACGAAAGTGGGACTGTAAAGCCCATTATATGGTATATCTCCAAGCGTATTTCGTTTTCTTGAGTAGTAGTCTTTTCTCTTTATTAACTGGATGGTAATTGTTTATTTTTAAATATAGTGTCATAAATTATACTTTTTAATATTTTGAGTGGTAATCTAGTTTTTTCCCATTATGATTTATGTCATCACATTTGAAGTGATGATACCAAGGTGGATATCATGTTTTGCTTATTAATAAACAATAGATTGTTAGCCAATAATTAAAAAGCAAATAAAGTTAAGGTAACGGGTTGGTGAAGTCATAGTTTATATTTAATTGACGAGGAACATGGCTGGAATTAAATATTATCATTCTATAACTAGCATTGATTAAGCTAATGAGTAATTATATTTACCCCCTAAGTAATATTTGCTCTTTCATATGATGTCTGCCATTGAAAGAAAAAAGGTCAATCGATTGACTTTAGAAAGTTTTTTTTTTTTTTTTTTTTTTTAAATAACAACAATCATAAATCATGGACTATATATAAACAAATATAATAGTTACGATATAAACAAATATAATAGTTACGATTGATTGCTCTCAACTTTTTCTGATACATGCATTTCCCCTTTATGTTTTCATTACATTTTGTTCTCTCATGAGGAGGTGGCGTGCAACCAAAAACTAGAGGCCTATTAGTGCCGTCCTACAAATACTTCCAAACTACCATTTGCAATTTTATGCATTCAAATATGATTTTTGTTATTATTATGAGAAAGTGACAATCTGTCAAGAAAAGATCTGATAAAAGAATAGTTAAATCGTTAGTAGCAGCATGGAAAACCCAATTAGAAAACTACACGATTTTCCTACCGAGTGCCTAAAGACACTGAATAATGATCAAAGACATTAGGCCGCATTGGGAAAGAAATAATGTCAAAAGTGCATTGCAGATCAAAACATGCATATATTAGGGAGAATAAACCAAAACGTGCAATTATCAAGATGTTAAATTTACGTAATCTTTATGAAGCTTCAACTAATTACTACATGCTTTAAGGGGAAAAAAAAACTAAGTTACTTATATATCCCCATGTTTTAAGAATATATTGACCTAACCGCTATATACAAACATGTTTTTTTAACCATTGTGATTACCAATATATATATATATATATACCCATTTGGTTTAATGAAGAGAAATTGTGGATAAACAATGGATAATAGGTTATTTCTTCATGACTTTATATGTTCATCGTGGCATGTCCCCGACAATACAAAGTATGTTGCTTTTTTCACAAATGTGTAATGGAAGGCTGATCATTTTGTTGATTAAAAGACTCTACATCGACGTGGTTCTTTTATTTTTATTTATTTTTAATACAATTAGGTTTTGTTTTAAAATGATTTTCTCCAATCCACAAACTTCACTAGAACAAAACTACAAAAAAAGATGTCATTATAGTTTCACAAAAGCTACATTAGCTTGAAAAAGATTACTTCTGAATGCTGTTTCGGAGGTCAATAACAATACTCAGGACTTGTCGGCAATTCTTGACGTGGTGTTTGCTTGTGGTGTGGGGTGTCTTGAGATGAGAGAAAAGAACATATCAAAACTCTCTTTTGGATTAATATATAATTATATTATGTGTGTGTGTGTGTGTGTATACATATATATATAGATATATAGAGAGAGAGAGAGAGAGAGAGAGAGAGATTGTTTTTTAAAATAAACTTTGAAGCTTTGAATATTAAAGAATTGGAGAAGGAAGCAAAGGAGGGTTCAAATTGTACCAAGTTGAGTCACTTTACACTATACATAACGGGGGGGTTGATGAGGAGAATGAGTTGTTGCGATAACCATCACATGGGGGCAAGAGATAAATTAAGCCCTTCTTTCTGACATGTCCAAATCACGGTTTTCCTAAAGAATTCATTGCAAACCTAAGCATGTCCCCTCCTTCCCTCTCTCATTATTACCCAAAAATTTTAAAACTTTGTCTAGACAATGAAAGCATGCTTCTTAAACTTACCAAATTGTCCACTAAGAGTATGTTTGGTAGGAGTGAGAGATGGAAGGAGGGAGGGAGAGAATCTCCCTTCGGGTTTACCATTTTGGATCCTTCTATTGAGGATCCTTCGATTCAACCAATCTACTTAAATTTAAATAAAATTACTTTTTCACCCTTAAAAATTAGTTATTAAAAAAATAGTAAAATAGACTATATAGTAAGTAAATAAATAATTATCATTCATCATTTTAACTTTTTGTTCATCCAACCAAACAACATAAAGGATTACTATAATACTCTCCATCCTTTCTACTCCTCATCCCTCCTACTCTCCATCCCTCCAACCAAACAGAGTCTAGGGTTTCTATTGTTGTCTCACTCAGAACTTTGCGTTTGGTATAAGGGTTCTAAAACCGGAGTCCATGATTCTGGTTCCAACCTTTGACTGTTTACAAGAAGTAAAAAATGGTTCTTGAAAGCCATTGTTTGGTTTGGATGGTTCTTGTTCAAGGTTTAGACTCTGATGTGATGTTTTAAACCAAAATCACTCAAAAAATAAAACCACCCCTCTCTTAGTTTTGGATGGTTCAAACCACCGGTTCTGATTCCGATTCCGATTCCGGTTCCAGAAGCATGGTTTGGACTACATGTTCAAATCACGAATCATGGTTCTGGTTCAAAAATCAAAACCACACTCTTTGAACCCTCATACCAAACGCTTAGGTCCTTGTTTGGTGTAAGGGTTCTGAACCCGGAACCAAGACTCTGGTTCAGAACCAGTGTTTGTTTACAAAAAAATAAAAGTGGTTCTGATTTGATTCATTCAGAATCAATGTTTGGTTAGGATGGTTCTGATTCAAGGTTTGAACCCTGATATGATGTCTTAAACCATGAATCACCATTGATTCTAAAACTACCCTCTTGATTTTAGGTGGTTCAAACTCCTAATTCTGATTCTGGTTTCAGAATCATGATTTGGGCCCAAAATCATGAATTATAGTTATTGTTTTAAAATCAAAACTAGAATCACAATGATTTGAAGCCTCATATCAAACCAACCCTTATACTCCAATTAATATTGATCACCAATTTGTGTTCATAAGAAAATGGTTCGGAGAATGAAAGAATTAGCACAATTGACAATGTTGTTTAAACATTTAGTGGCCTTTTCCGAATTTGGACAAAATAGTGGATGGACATCCCAAGCTATGTGCATTGATATATAAAATAGAGCAATTTGAAAGCAAAACTTGAAAAGATTTTTTTTTTTTGGTAAACTGTAATATGTTTGAAACATGGGTTGTGTGAAAAAGATATAGGAAAACAATCAAACATTTGGAGTGCGTTCTATCATGTCCCCTCTTATATGTGTTTGTTTCCAAATGAAATGATATGACTGAAAGTAACATATGCATAACTCCCAAATAAAAAAAAAAAGAAACAAAAAAAGAAAAATAACCAACCATATTGCCTTTTTGTTTTCTCCCTCTATTTTGTGGGGTTACCTCCTTTTGACATTGTAATTTACCAATTTTTCGTTGTTGAAAAAAAAGGCGAAACTAGTTGAATGAGAGAAATTAGATGGCTTGGAAAAGATTATGTTGTTTCTTGCACCCCGGGAAACAAAGCAATCTATAGGTTAATCCTCAAAGTTGACGCAATTAATATTGATCACCAATTTATGTTCATAAAAAAAAAAGGTTTGGAGAATGAAAGAATTAGCACAATTGACAATGTTGTTTAAACATTTAGCGGCCTTTTCGGAATTTGGACAAAATAGTGGATGGACATCCCAAGCTATGTGCATTGATATATAAAATAGACCAATTTGAAAGCAAAACTTGAAAAGATTAACTTTTTTTTTTTTTTTGGGTAAAAGGTAATATGTGCATGCAATGTGTTGAAACATGGGTAGTGTGAAAAAGATATAGGAAAACAATCAAACATTTGGAGTGCGTTACATCATGTTTCCTCTTATATGGGTTTGTTTCCAATGAAATGATATGACTGAAAGTAACATATAGCATAACTCCCAAATTAAAAAAAAAATAAAAAAAAAATAACCAACCATATTGCCTTTTTTTTTTCCTCCCTCTCTTTTGTGGGGTTACCGCCTTTTGACTTTGTGATTTACCAATCGAAGAGTTTTCGGTGTTGAAAAAAAAAAAAAAGGCCAAACTAGTTGAATGAGAGAAATTAGATGGCTTGGAAAAGATTATGTTGTTTCTTGCACCCCGGGAAACAAAGCAATCTATAGGTTAATCCTCATAGTTGAGGCAATTATTATTCCTTGCTTTCTTTCCAATAAACAATTAATAGTTGAGCACCACGTTTCTTATGGTAACTATTATAAAATACAATTTTTCTTTTTCTTTTTCTTTTTCTTTTTGAGACAAAAATCTATACTCCAAAGCATCAAGCAGAGAACTCCATCTAAGTTTATCCACCAAGATCAAGAAGGATTTATCAGCCTATTAATACAATACGTCTTCTATAGGTCCTCAAATTGAAAAAAAAAAAAAAAAGGACTACTATTGTAAAGCTTAAATTAAATTACTTACTAGTTAAGTCAATAAAATTACTTGGAGATGAATTCAAGAATCTATGATAAAAACCAAATCCCATTTAGGGAAGGGACGTTAGGTAAGAGAAAAATACCTCTAGTTATATTATCAACAATCAATCAATATATGTTGAATTATTGAAAAAATCTTTATATATTAAATAAATGGCTATCAAAACTCGTATTTCTTTGTGTGATAGACAAAAATTCAAATTTAACAAAATTATTAAGTGGGGTGGTTTAGTGATAATGGACTACAATAGTGGATATGTGGTCAAATGTTTGAATGTTGTATAGTTTTTTTTTTTTTAGATTAAGTATCTCAAAGGTGAGTGCATGCGTCTAGTACTCGATTTAGAGTGCCGATTGGTACCATGCACTCAAGTATCCTTATTACTAGCAAATTTAATGGGATTAGAGTGACAAACTCATCATCAATAGATAGGTCCGACGAGTTTTCAGCGAACATTTCTGTTTATATTTGAAGAACTCCTTTAATACATCCAGGGAGAAAATGCTAATGCTTATTGCCCATTTCCCGAACGTTTTCTTAAAAAAAAAAAGAGGGGGAGGGGGGTGTTTACCGTACTTAGGATCCGTTTAGGATAGTTTTTACTTGTGTTTTTAAGTAGCATAAGAAGATAAGTATAAGTTAAGGCTTTTTTATTAGTATTTGGATAGTGCTTAAACAAGTGTTTTTATATCTAATAAGAGCTTTTGAATTTATTTGGATAAAAAAAGTCAAAAGTACTTATTGTTGTAAAAAGTAATGTAATAAAAGGATATGAATAAGGTATTTAATTTGTTATTCACAAATAAAATGTTAAAAATATAAAAAAAAGAAAAAAAAGCCTTTCAAAAGTACTTTTTTAATAAACATTAAGGAGATAACTTGTTCTAAAAATATTTTAAAATTATCAATTCAAACAGATTCAAAAGCATATTTTAAACTAAATAAATTAAAAACAGTGTTTTTTAAGTGAATCCAAACGGACCCTTAAATACTTAAAAATTATTCATACGGTGGAGTTGGAGAATGCAGCACACTATAGTCAACTCTCAAACAAAGAAATGGACAAAAATGGTGGGAGTTTTAAAGTGGGTTAAAGCACTGCTTGTTTATTTGTTATTTTGTGTATGAACTAGTCCAATCAAATTCAGTGCACTCTCATTTTGTTGTCCTGCCTTTAGTTATTTAATGCAAGTGTCCTTTTTTTTAGTCCTTTTTATTATCTCTATTCTTTTTCAATATTAACCTCAATTGAACAAAACAAAAAACAAAAACAAAAACAAAAACAAAAACAAAAAACTTCAGATGAAACATCCGCAGTGCAACTTGGAAGACACGATGGCCTCTTTTTTCCTTTCTTTTTCCCCCTTCCATATGACGCATCAATAGATTATGTCAAAAGCTTTGATTTTTCAAGGATATACTAATTTTATAATTACTTGAATAGAAACTACTATTGTTAATCCACTCTCACTTAAGTCATATTCATTTCGCTGATTCGAGTTTAGAATTCGAATTTTGCTATAGTAAAAAGCTCTCATAAATAATCACATCTAACTTTTTTACTACAATAAAAAACTCTCACATAAAATCACATATCAACTTAAATTAAAAATTCGAATCAGCGAACTAAACGGACCTAATTTATCGTCCTACTGTAGAAATCAAGGTCGTGATTGAATGGATTAAAAAAAAAATGTTAAAAGGGTAAACTATATATCCTATACGGCGACATGATTGAGGTAAAAAGATATGTTTTGCCTACTTGAGTCCTATTGTCTATTTTAAAAATAATATTCTCACACACGATAAAATATTCGAGCTAAACTTATTGTTAATACTTTAATATGTTAAAAATTGTGCGTAAAAAGAAAATATGAATGTTTGATTGGTGAAATATCAGAAATTTATTATCTATCCCTTTCTTCTGTATATGTTATGAATTGATGATTTTTTACTCAATATTTTCACCCCTGAACCGAGTGAGTAGAGTACCAAATATAACACACAGTTTTTGTTTGCTAATAAAAAATAACTATATTATAAAAAAGCCACCAAATATACCACATTAACACACTTTTTATGCATTTATTCAATATTCATAGATAAATAATTTTAAAACTTTAATCTATATGAAAAACTTAATTCCAACCATTTTGTGGCAACCAACAGGATCTATAATTTCTTAAAAAAAAAGAAAAACCAAATCTTAATGTTAACTAAAAGTTGAGTTCAGACTTGATCATGGTTTAACACTTCATTCAGCCTGCCACTCTAGGGATGTCAAATGACTAAAACACCCTGAACATTGTCGTATTTATATTTATATTTGCATCATCGAGTACTTTTTCTACCCGCAGGCTTTATTTATTCAAACCAATAATATTTTGAGGAAAAACATTTGGTGCGTTTAGAATTAGTTTTAAAATGATTTTATTTTTAATAAAAAGTAAAATTGAGATTGTTTTAATAATTATTTTGAGACCGATTTTGAAATTGTGTTTAGTTGATATTTTAAGAGACTGTTTTGAGTATAATAAAAAAGTGAAATCGTGTTTGTTAATTAATATATTATAATATAATTGATAAGTGCTAAAAAATAAAAACAGAAAAGTGAAAATAACTTTCAACTGTTTTCTAATTCATTCATAAAAATCATTCTCACTGTTTTTATTTTCATTTTTACTAAACAAACGGCGTTTTTTTCATTTTCTTTTTTTTTAAAATACGTAAAAATTGTTTTAAAAAATGATTCTAAACCCGGACATTATTTTTTAACTTGTGCACTTACTTTCTCCTATTATATATCAACTTGTATAAAGGGTGTGTTAATTAATTTCTTTTTAAAACCATAAGTTTCTAGACTTACTTTTTTCTATTATATGTCAACTTATAAATAACATGTAAATTCGATTGATTATCACTTTTAAAGTCTAGTATTTGTATTTTCTATTTTTATGTGTCAATTATACTCAAAATTTAAACTGAGTTATGTGCTTTTTATTTATTTTATATCAACTTATAGATAACGAGTAAATTAGATCGATTATTACTTTTTTTTTTTTTTTAAGGGGATCGAGTATTACTTTTAAAGCCTAGTATTCACATTTTTTATTTTTATGTGTGAATTTTAAAATTTAAACGGATTTACGAGATGA
Organism: Morus notabilis; assembly: GCF_000414095.1. Lineage (NCBI taxonomy): Eukaryota > Viridiplantae > Streptophyta > Magnoliopsida > Rosales > Moraceae > Morus > Morus notabilis. The sequence goes on from NW_010357688.1 coordinate 653,441, forward strand.
TGTATTTGAATGCCAACTCCTTAAAAATGGTAATTTTTTCAATTCGTTATGAATCATAGGCTGAATTGTAAGAGGATGCCTAAAAAAAAAAAAAAAAAAAAAAAAAAAAAGAGAGTTAAAAAGGGCAGATTGCGTAATTTGGACAAGGGAGCGTCTTTATTGAACCCAATTCCTCGGCCCCAACAGTCAAACCCAAGGCTTGGGCCCAATAATATAACAGAACATATTTTTGTTTTTTCTTATGTTTTTTTGCAAACAATTAAATCTTCAATCCTAACCACACATTTTTTACTACAACAAAATATCTTGTCCTTCCAATCTGTCTCGATATTTTCAACCCCCAAAAAAGCTACTCATAATAATGCCGTCAGATTCAGTTTCGAAAACCAGACCAAGCAGAGCTTGTTCTATTGAAGTTACCAGAGTAACCCTCCATTTTCTTTGCCTTGGATCAACAGTTGCAGTTGTTATAAGTGGAAAACTGGGAGGGTATATTGGGAGATACGATTAAATTACAGAACTCCTTTGAGCCAGTTAACTTTTTCCTCTCTGTCTTGTTGGTCTCCGTAAAAGAAAAAAAATTAAAATATTACCCTGTCGAGTAAATCTGCCACGCCCCACCACTAGAAAGTGGGCGATTTCATTATCTATTTTATTTGTTAATTAGTATTAGTAATACCCTTTTAAGTTCAAATTGTGTTTTTATTCTTTTTATTAGTCAGAGGGAAAATATTGAATTATCGGGCGTAAATATTTAAATTCTATTTATTTTATCAATTTAAATTAAAAATTAAAAATTAAAAATTTTAATTTTTAAATTAATAAATTAAATGAGTCCTAAATATATTTGTAATATCTCAAGAGAATAATTTATTGATAAGTCTAAGAAGACACTGTTCTTTTTAACATCAATAAGTGTACGATACTATTTTTAGCTGCTAAATTTTTATCGTTTTTTATTCAACATTTATCTATGTTTTAATATAATATACTTCTAAGTGATTTTAAAGTAAAAACTTTAGATTACCTCAAAATAATAAAAAAAAATAGAACTTACAAGCTGTGTTGTGTCAATGAAATATTATTTAACTCTAAAAAATAAGTATATTTTTTTATCATATTATATAACAAAATATTTTAAAATTGCATAACACCAATGAAACATTTCTTTCATTATCTAATCACTATCACATAATTCAATTCTTCATATTAAAAACTCAAATTATGACAGGAAGAAACTGGTGTTCTCTTCAAGTGAAAAAAAAAAAAAAAAAAAAAGGATGATTATGTTTTACGCGTCTTGGGTGAGAGTGGGGTTGAAGTGACTGACAGGAAGCCCAGCAGGGAGATAACTACGTCTACAGACAAAAGCCACATAAAAAAAATTAAAAAAAAATAGAAAAGAAAACTATAGAGAGAGAGAGAGAGAGAGAGAGAGAGAGAGGGGGAAGGCACTTTACCACTTTTATATGTTGCACGCATCCAAATAGCAGAAAACAGAGGGAAGACAAAATACTCCAAAAAACACACCAGAAGAGGAGGAGAAGCCAGGAGAACCCACCAAAGCCAAACCACACCAACAGAAGAAGAAAGAAAGAAAGGAAGAAGATGATGACTCAAGAAGAGGAAAGCCAAAAAGAGGAGAAGAAAAATGGGTCTTTGTGGTCTTCCTGTTTCTAACTATTACAAAACACAATTTGACTTTCAACTCATAATAGAGAGAGAAGAGAAGCAAGTGGAAGAAGAAGAAGCAACATCAACAACGAAACTAAGGTGTGTGTGATGAGTTTCTAAAAAAATTTGTCTTTGTTGAGCCTCTAAAAACTCTCACCTTCCTCTTCCTCAAAAAAAAAAAAAAAAAAAAATCCCAGTTCTTTTTTTGTGCTTTGTTATTTGAAAAAAAAAAGAAAAGAAAAAAAACTGGAGGTTTTTGGGGTGTCGTTGGGCAAAATTGTTGTGAATTTTGTTTTGTGGTTTTGCTTGCTTTAGATGAAGGCCATGCCCCTACCCTTTGAGGAGTTTCAAGGGAAGGGGGTGTTAGATTTCTCTTCTTCTTCATCGTCTTCTTCAGATTCACCACAAAACTGGACCACTCTGAACACCACCACCACCACCATAAACACAACCCCAAACACAAACACAACAACCTTAACCATCAAAAAAAGCAGCAAAGACAAGAATTGCTATGTGGGCTCTGAGCCCACCTCAGTTTTGGACGCCAGAAGAAGCCCAAGCCCTCCCACTTCCTCCTCAACCCTGTCTTCCTCCCTCGGCGGCGGCGGCGGCTCTAACAGCGGTGGTGGGTCCCACTCCACCGACACCACCCCCACCGGCGTGGCTGCGGCGGCGGCGGCGGTATCCGACCACCACCACAACCAACTCCCACTGACAACGACATTTCTAGAAGAAGAAAAATGTGGGCTTGGAATGGAGGATTGGGAAAGCGTCTTGTCTGAGTCACCGGGTCAAGAGCAGTCCATTTTGAGGTTGATCATGGCTGATGTTGACGACCCTTCTCTCGGCCTCAACAAGATTTTGGAAACCACAACAACAACGACAACACCAACAACTGGAGGTAGCGTTTCTCATTCTCAAGATATGGAATTCAATGCCGGTTTTGGAGTTGTGGATGATCAGGTAGGGGGGTATGGTTTTGAGCCTCCTAATATTATAGACCCCCACTCTTTTTCTTCTTCTGATTTCCATTTTACCAATAATGTCAGACTTGCCCAAAACACAAACCCCACCATGTTTTCTCCCAACAATCTCTTGCCGGTTTTTCATAATCAGCAGCAGTTGATGGAGTCTGTTGTGGATGCCAAGCCTCAGATTTTCAATAACAACCCCCAGATGGTGATGATAAACCAGAACCAAGCGGCTCAGTTCTCTCACCACAACCCATCATCAGCGTTGGTCATGCCTTTGACATATGCCCACTTGCAAGAACACCATGTGGTTTCACCCCCACCTGCCAAGAGGCTCAACACCGGTGTTGGTGGTCTTGGTGGGCCCAATTTTCATGTCCAGCAGAAGGTTCAGTTTCCTTACACCGGCCAAGAACAGCAGCTCCAATTGCTCTCACACCAGATTAGGCCAGCATTGAACACAACAACAGCAACAACAGCCATGGGAGTGATGAAGCAGAAGAGTGGTGGTACTGCTACTGCTACTGCTACTAGTGATGAGCAATTACTGGTGGGGAGCCAACCTCACCAGGTTGTTCAGCAG
>NW_010357688.1:656699-718388 GCF_000414095.1 Morus notabilis
CAGGCTATAACTGACAACCTCTCCAAGGCCGCAGAGCTGATCGAAACCGGTACCCCGGTACTCGCGCAAGGGATATTGGCGCGGCTCAATCACCAGCTCTCTCCTCTTGGTAAGCCTTTCCAAAGGGCTGCTTTCTATTTCAAAGAGGCCTTGCAATTGCTCCTCCAAACCAACAACAACAGCAACGTCAACAACAACCACCCTTTTGCCTTGTCCTCCTCGTCGTCGCCATTCAATCTTATTTTGAAGATTGGGGCTTACAAGACCTTCTCCGAGATCTCACCGGTTCTTCAATTCGCAAATTTTACTTGCAACCAAGCCATTCTTGAGGCTACAGAAGGGTTCACTAGAGTTCATGTCATTGACTTTGACATTGGCTATGGAGGTCAATGGGCTTCTTTTATGCAAGAGCTTGCCTTAAGAAATAGTGGTGTCGGAAATGGGGTTTCTCTTAAGATCACCGCCTTTGCATCCCCGTCAACACACGACGAATTCGAGCTCGGTTTCACTCAGGAAAACCTCAAACACTTTGCTTCAGAGATCAACTTGGCGTTTGAGCTTGAAATCTTGAGCCTTGAGATGTTGAACTCTGGCTTGTGGCCACAGAATCTTCATGTCTCGGACAATGAGGCAATTGCTGTGAACCTCCCTATTGGTCCCTTTTCCAATTACCCTTTGTCCCTCCCTTTGGTCCTCCGCTTTGTGAAGCAGCTTTCTCCGAAAATCGTCGTCTCGTTAGAAAGAGGCTGTGACAGAACGGACGTCCCATTTCCTGCCCAACTCGTCCACGCCCTTCACTCCTATTCAGGTCTGCTCGAGTCTCTCGACGCCGTGAATGTCAACCTTGACGCGATGCAGAAGATCGAGAAGTGCCTGCTCCAGCCGGGGATAGAGAAAATCGTGCTGGGGCGCCACAGGAATTCGCTGGACAGGATGCTGCCTTGGAGGTCCGCGTTTTTGAACTTGGGGTTCTCGCCATTGACGTTCAGCAACTTCACCGAATCACAAGCCGAGTGCTTGGTGCAGCGGACTCCGGTTAGGGGGTTCCATGTTGAGAAGAAGCAGTCTTCTTCGCTTGTCCTCTGCTGGCAGCGGAAAGAGCTCGTCTCGGCCTCGGCCTGGAGGTGCTGAGAATGGTGAAAGTGAAGATAAGAAACAAAGAAAGAAGAACCGGCATTTTGACATATTGGTTCTCTCTACCAATTGATTTTTCTTCAGGTCATTTGGAGGTGCTTCATAACTTACTGCTTCTAGTTTTTATCCTTTTGGAAGATTTTTCTTTTTCCTGTGCTTCTTATGCTAATTGTCTATGTGCTGTAGGCCCTATTATTTTCCAATCAAGAACCAAAAACGTTTTAGTTAACTTGATTATGATGGCTTTGTACAGTTCTTGGATTCTCAGTCTCTTTCTCTACTTCTGATTTGGGTTATTATTTGTTGGTGTTTTTTGATGTTTCCATGATCATGTTGGTGACTGTTATTTGTTGTACATTTTGAACAACAAAGACAAAAAAGAAGAAAACATAAACCAAGAAGAAGAAATTTACCATTCAATGGTGATGTGCAATTTAATCATTTCACCAAATATCCTATTTGTTCTGAAATGCTCTCCAAAGTTGTCATCACAAATTCAGGTCTATTATGAAAGAGAGAACTATTATGCAATTAACCATACACAACGCGTATAAAATGTACGGTCTGTTTATAATTCAGATTGGCTCTGAAACTATAGTGACTAGTCTTTGTTAGCCAGTTTTGGTCCATCCATGGTATTTGTCACATATAGATTTGTAGAAATTTGCTTTTTGGATTTTGGTTCAGTTTTTTATAAGAGTATAGAGTACTTCTTTAAACCCCATTTGTTTGGTTCTCCGCTAGCTGGTCTCTACTTTTGGCATTCTCCTCAGCGCGGGACAAAGGGAAACTGTTTTAGCTAAGATTCAAGTACGAAGTTAGGGCAGCTTCTCTTGTAGCTTTGTCAATTTGTATCCATTTTGACCAAATTATATGTATCGGTCCCTAGATGTTTTTTGGTTATACGAATTGAGATTCAATAATTTGTTTCGGTAAGGCACATTGTTTTTGCCTTATTTTAAGCGAGTACATTTTTAACGCAGATATTCATAAATAAGGCGATTCAAATTTTGTCAACCGGCTAATAAAACTTGCTTTGCTAATAGGGCAAAGCATGGAATTTTCCTAATTAGATTGGTGATTAAGTTCCTCAGACGTTTCAATTCCGGTCTCCAAGATAGGATGTTTGCCTAAATTCCCTCTTGCTTGATACATGCATTTCCAAAGCTCCAATTTTTAAAAAATATCTTCCGGTTAATGTCAATTATAGAGGTGTTTTTTATTATCACCCTCATCATATTGTTTTTTTTTCCCTCCCTCATGTATTTATTATATCTTATATTAGACATGATTTATCATTCTAGTTATGCATGCCAAAGCCTACCATACCATACATTTAAGGCCTCGTTCACTTCACCGATTCAAGTTTTTAGTTTTCGGTTTCTACAGTAAAAAGCTATCAGAAAATGTCACATCAAAATTTTCTGCTACAGTAAAAAAGCTCTCAGAAAATGTCACATCTCAGCTTGAATCGAAAACTCGAATCCGCAAAGTGAACGAGGCCTAAGTTAGTTTTTGTTAGCCTGAATATTTTTTTATTCCCCCCTTAACGAAATCACATGGGTGTTGTACCACTGGACCCCCACATGATTAGGTTAGACTTTTTCTTTTTCAGCACCTTGGAAGCTCCTCATTTAACTATACTTTTTTTTTTGGTTGAACATCATCATAATATTAAATGATTAAAGCCATGTTGCATGAATAAAACTCTTTGCCTTTCCTTGTATTTAGTATCATTATTACCTGTTATATATAATATAAAGTTTTATTTTTTTCCCCCCTGGACTTGTTGCAATATAGAAACTGGCCAAACAGGACGGCTTCACGGACAATTATGAATAATATATTATAGAGGGAAAAATTTGGGGTTTCTTTAATTAATTATTGCTAAACTATGAAATTCAATATAAAACTCTTATGTGTCAAAGGGTATTAAATTATGGGATTAGGTTATATGTGCCCTTCCTAAGGGAATAGAACACTGGTCCAACAAGGCAACAAAAAGGTTTGCAAAATTACCCTTTTAACATTTGGAGGGACAAAGTAGAGTACCCTTGACAATTAACAAGATGGGCAAGCCTTTATTTTAAGGTTGAGTACTCTTCTAAGTAAACTCAAAACTTAGTTGTCCTCGTGACCAAGTCATCCTTTGGCATATCCTCAAAAAGAAACATAAAAAGAATATTTGTTACCATCACGATTGAAGCAATATAACATGTAAAGTTGAAGCCTTATTTATATTGCTTGTTTTCTGACGTGGCTATTTGTGTAGTTTTTTTTGTCTTATAAGATGACCTTAAGTTTAACCACTAATAATACCATTGAGGAATGGCTTGTCTTCAAATATTTGGTGAGTTCATTTTTAAAAAGAGTAAAAGAAGGAAATAAATTATATATGTGTGTGTCTATATATATATATATATATATAGAGGGAGAGAGAGAGAGAGAGAGAGAGGGATGAAGGAAAAAATCAACATGGTGTATGGAGAGGTCTCTTTCATTTTCCCACTACTTCCATCGTCCCTACCCCACCAAAAAAAAAAAAAAAGTTGGCTTTCTAAGACCTTGTTTGGGGTTGAGATTGAAGTTCTTTAAAAGATGTAATGATACTATTCTTTGATGTTTTGATTTATTTCTTAGCATTATTAAGGTTAAAGTTTTATGTAGTTATATTGAATTCATTGCATCGTTAATATTAAATTTCATTGAGACTATATAATTAACTAACACAAGAGTTTCAATCAGAGATCATACGAGTTGTTAAGTTTTATCCATCTCAACTGATTGAACTAATAAACATAAGGGTTTGATTGAGAAATGTTATTAAAGTATCCATGAATAATTTATTACTAATACAATACAATATGCAACAACGAATCATTCTAATGTCAATTTAAATGTGAGTTGCTAATTGTTTAAAGCAAAAATATAAGAGTGACAAACGTCATCAATCATTTTTTTTTAAATTTTAAAGCAACAATATAGAATTAATTTTTTTAACGATATTTAAAGCAAAATACAGAACTCACTTTTGCTCTATAAAACTAATTTCTACCCTAAATGATTCAACTTGAAGCACAAACACTCTGACTGGTAAGACGCGGGAGGATGAAAAATAGAAAAGAAGGAAAAAGGTAAAAGTCAAGCGAGGAAAAAAAAAAGAAAAGAAAGAAAGTGTTTGATACAACATAATGAAAAGAAGAAATAAATTATCTATTAAGTCTATTTTATTTTTTGGCAGAAATGTCTATTTTATTATTAATTCTTGTCCAAAGTGAATAAATAAGATGTAATTGATAAAATATATATTTCCCAATGCACACACGATTTATTTTGTGAAATATTTTATCTTTTTTTTTCCTTTTTAAAGGATTAAAAAAATAATGGGGATCATGCATTATTTTTCACTTTTTTTCTCTTTTAATTTCTTCTCTAGCAAATAACCTAATACTTTACTCAAATATAAAAAAGACCAATATTCTCTTTCTTTTGTTTTTTTTTTTGGTCTTCCCTCTATTTCTTTTTCCTCCCACTTTTTTAGCCTACCAAACATAACGCAAGCATGTTTTGATGCTTTGTTTATGGGGTCGGTATCATTCATTTTACTCGTTTAAGTTAAATTAAAAAATAAATTTATGTGAGAAAAAATACTGTAAAAAAAATTAAATTTAAATTTTTATGAGAAAAATATTATAAGAAAAACTTGTGATTCAAATTAAGAAAACAAACGGGGAACTCATAATCCAAGTTAATGTTGCTTCAAATTTCAATTGGAGAGAAGATAGAGGGAGAGAGAAGTTTCTAAGGCCTCGTTTACTTCGCAGATTCGAGTTTTCAATTCGAGTTGAGATGTGACGTTTTCTGAAAGCTTTTCACTGTAGCAGAAAAAGTTAAATGTGACATTTTTTGAGAGCTTTTTACTGTAAAAATTAAAACTGAAAACTCGAATAGGTGAAATGAACAAGGCCTAAGTCTAAAAAAGTTTATTTTTTTTTATTTTTTTTGGTTTCTAATAATTGGAGTTTTATAAGGTGGAAGAGGGCCTACTAAAGCTTACTGTGAAGCAAATAGCAAATGCCAATCCGACGATTTTGACCGATTGTCTTATGTGTTTGCATGACTGGGGACACACATTGAAGATGACGTGATTGCTCCTGCTTAATCAATTGTCGTCTGGGTAGGACCCACTAGAATGAATGGTCGTAGTCGTATATCCCACGTGTAGGGTTGATGATACAATAAGTTTTCTGACACAATTTTTTTATTTTATTTTTTTCGTTCGAGTAACACAAGAACAACAATCCAAAAATCTACGGACAGCATTGAAGACAATTAAGGGGACGCTTTCCCATCGTTGAATCCCTTAATTTAAATTTTTAATTTAGATTAGGATGTGATTTTATATAAAAATTTTAATTGTAATAAAAAAAATTAGATGTATTTTTTATGAGTATCCTAAACTATAATAAAATTTAAATTAATAAAATAAATAAGATTTATTTATGCCTCAAAGTTAAAGCTATATCTGGTAATGAACACAACACCATATGCCTCCTAACATGATAATTCACACTCCATCATGAAATATCTCAATCATGTTGATCAGGTTGTCTGGACCGTCAGATCAAAGCTATCTTTTTTTTTTTTTCCCCGAAACTTTTACACCCAAATGGTATTGAATATTTTCTGCAGTTGGTTTCTAGTACTAGTTAAGTCAACATTAGTGGCTTCTTGAAAAATTGTTTTAACTTCCGAGGACTTTTTGTTGGGTTATGAAAGAAATTACTGTACAATTTTATACCGTCAAATCTTCGACAAGTTTCAATAACTCTATTTTTTAGTAATGTTATTAAACTTCAAGATCCCATGGCTCACATTACAAAGGAGTGACCCCACGTATAAGGTAGGGCCTAAGTTTATTTTACGTGAGGAGTCTGTTTAGTTTGTTAATTTGAGTTTTTAATTTAGTTTGTTGATTTGAGTTTTTAATTTGAATTTAGATGTGATTTTATATGAGAATTTTTTACTGTAATAAAAAGTTAGACATAATTGTTTTTGAGAGCTTTTTACTGTAATAAAACTTAAATTTTAAACTCAAATCAGTGAAATAAACAGAATCTTAATATGTGTCTTTTGAGTTACGTGTGATGTAGAATTTTCCAGTAGGATAGAGAAAAATTACTCTATAAGTAAGACACAATTTTTAAGAGTCATTTTTGTTATATTTTGTTAAGTTGTCATACTTATTTGATTCGACAGTTTAAAAATATATTCAAATCGGTGGTTAAAAAACTCTAATACCGCACCACAAAAGTCTCCAGATATTTAAAACTACAATCAACATTGGTAGGTTACTTTTCACGTAATATATACAATATAATTCTCTTAGTTTTTTCATTTATTTTTATTGATAATCGGTAGAGCATGAAAAAATATATCTTTATATGCTTTGTTTCAAACCGTTAGATTTGAATTAGGTTATGTTCATTTTACATATTTTTCATTTTCATGGGATTTTGATAAAATTTAACTTTCAAAAACAAAAATGCACTACTAGTGAGATAACGCTACCGTATAACCTTTTATTTAAGAGTTGTTTGGTTGGGGGATTCGTATCCCGATTTGAATAATAGTTCGTAATTTGTTAAAGTAATTTTTCTTAAAAAAAATACACATAAATCAAAAATAATTCTAATCTAATAATTATAATCTATGAACCAAACGTCTCCTTAATCTATTTTTTTTTAGGACATTTGTATGATGAGAGAAAAGTCCTCCAATACCTGATATGATGTTAAGCAAAGTACGGCATGCATGGGCATGAATTACATCCCTTTAATGAACTTTCAAGATTGCTTGTGTGGGATTCATCAGCTCAGATATGCTTTGAGATCTTTTGGTCAGAATTTGAGAATTAGGCTTTGTACTTCAGACCAAAATCATGGCACACTGACGATTAGATTCTCTTCCCATGATCTTCATCTTTCTTCATGATGATATCACTTTGTTGTTGGTTTTTCTTTTTTCTTTTTATTTATTTATTTATTTATTTTTAACTTTTTTGTTGCACAATCTCTCCATACCTCATATCAAGTTGTGGAGTTTGGAGGGAAAAATAAAAGTCGTGGAATTCTTGCTTTCCAACTTTTATTTTTCCTTTTGCTTTTTTCACTCAAACTTGTTTTCAACCGGGGGAGTGTTTTTCTTGCCGTTTCTATAAGAGATATTCTAAAAGAATTATTTAATTGACGTTAAGTTCGTAGATTTAGAATTATTTTTAATTTATATATATTTTTTAAGAAAAAATACTGTAACGAGTAATGAATTATGATTCGAACCATGACACGAATCTTTATACTAAACACTTCACATATTTTATATACTCAAACTTAAATTACATTTTTTTTTACAAAAAAATTAAATTTTAAACATCAAAAGTAAGAATTATAGTTTGTGTTTCTGTGAATCAAGCAATATTTGATTTTTCTTTGAAATTTCTTTCCTACTGATACAGTTTTCACCGTTGCTGATGTATACAACTGATAATAGCTTTCAATTAATTGTTCAAATATAATATTTAGTTAGGCATTACCTATCAGTTATTTACTACATTTGGTCAGTACAAAATACAAATATAGATGACTTGTACATAAAAGTATGAAGCAAACTGAACTTTTTCCTGATGAGTTTTTATTGCGGTAAGTGGAATAGTGGATACCCCATTTCTAACTCTTGTCTTTGTCATATTCAATGGCTTCAGCTACAACCTAGCTAGGTAAAGTTGAGCCAAATTATGTCCAAAGTCAACTACTAAATGCCCACAAATTCAAAAAGCCATCGCTTCTCTTTTGATTCAATATTGAAGGATATATATATATATGTTTGATGTTTCACAAAATGCTCTAAAAATGGGACTTTCTGTGGTACCTTTATAGAAGAACCCGTGCAAGTTAACAAGTCTATTAGAGTTTTACAACTTCAACTTTCAATGTTCGCAAATATATCGTTCAAATGTGTAAGTTATTATATTTTAAAGAAAAAAATTCACAAATTTATAGTAAATTCATTCTAACATTAAATTCGCAAGTTATGCGGTGAATTTTTTTTTTTTTTTTTTTTCCCGAGCAGCATAAGAGTTTCCAAAACTATGTATTGATTGAAGGCATGGAGAGTGTGGTCTAGGAACAAAGGGAATTTTTACAATATCCAGATATGTAGGCTTTTTCAAAAGGCAATATATGAAGAGTCAGTTTCAGGATGAAGAGTTGTACAACTATAAAGGTACTTTGGGTAAGAGGAGGTGGAACCCTTGCCTTCCACAAACTATACAACCCCACATGAAAGTTTAGCTTTGGGTAGTTGTCTATGAGCATAAAGAGTACTACTACCCCTATTAGTATGGTCCAACATATCTGAGAAAATTTAGTATTTAAACCAAAGCAAGAATCTGGTTATATATCCAACTCTTTTTCCCCTAATGCTTTCGATCATGAGTTAATAAGAGGGAGTTAATTTCGGCCGTAAATATGTTTTTGGGTGGTTTCAACTATCATGTAGGTTCAAAATTAGGAGTGGCAATTTGGATTGTGTTTGTGTCGACTTAAATTTTCTTGTCAAGTTTGAATCACCCACGTGTTACTTGTTTAGTGAAAACGTCACTCATATATGTACAGTACGACTAATACAAGCAATTTGAGTACAAATTTTTTACTTAGTCCATTTATTATATTTTACATTGTTAATATAAGTCTCAAATTTTATATTTTTTCATGTTATTCCAAAATAATTCTATTAAAGAAATTTTTGTTAAAAAATATTTGTCCATATTTATATATAATTTAGATAAAAATTTAATAAATCGAGTCAATTTCATATCAATCATGTCTTCGTGTTCATGTAGTGTTATGTCTTCATATCTTGTTCGTGTTATATAGGTTCCAAATAATGTTTGGATGTCAAAAATATTTGTGGGTTTGAATCCAAGGATTTGACATTTAAACCTAAGGATTTAGAACTTATACATAACATCTTAAACTATCCGTCATAAGTTTTAGCTGGTTTAAACTAAGTTCATCCAAACATCAATTTAAACTACAGTTTTAAATTAAACACTTTTCAAGCTAATATGATTAAAACCATAAAGATTTTAAACCATTTTATTTTCAATTCGCAAACCAAACCAGACTTTAGAGTCTTAATGGGAGACTTATTGAGAGGGAATAAAACGTGCACTTGATCTGAAGGGTATTGAACAAGTATTGGTGGTTCTTCTATTGGCTTGTATACGTGGCCCCTTTGGGGTGAGAAAGGGGAAGAGCATAAGCAAATTATAGTGGAAAAGAGGATTTCCTTTACCATGCATAATATTTCTCCAAAAAAAAAAAAAAAACAAATTGAATCCCTCTATGATGGACCTGCAATAGCTGTGTTTGCTTTAGTCACCTCAGCAGCTGAAAGCAGATTCCATCATGAAGCAGAAGAGAATGAGAGAGAGAGAAGAGAGAGAGAGAGATCATACAGACACATCTAAGCATCTTCTAGATATGGAAGCCCATAAAAGCAACACACTTTTCTTGTAAGCTCGAAAGGAAAAAATAAAAAATAAAATATAAAAAAAAGATCAACCTGCCTTGGAAAGTATAATGATAAACAACTTTTCATTAAGGAATTGAGGTAAGCACTTTTGTCTTGGAGAAGCCTCCTAGGAGTGAGGAATTCAGTTATTTTGAAAGAACAAAAATATGTGCTAAGACATTTGGCAGCTTTTTTGTCCTCTCCAAATGTTTAAAGGAAAAAAAAAAAAAGGGGGTAGGACACTATCTAAAGCTCAATTCAACAGCCATTTTCAATCAACCTAAAGCCACACAAATCAATCCTTCTAGAGGGATAGCAAAAGGCACAGAAAAGAAAATGGGACCCTCAATTTTTCATGGTTAAAGAATATATATTAAAAGGTGTTTTTATATATTAAGATCTCGTTTATTTTACCGATTTGAGTTTAAAATTTGAGTTTTGTTATAATAAAAAGTTCTCAAAACTAGTTATATTTAACTTTTTTGCTACAGTAAAAAGCTATCACATAAAGTCACATCTTAATTCGAATTAAAAACTCAAATCAACAAACTAAACGAATCCTAACTATATATATATATATATACACACACACACACTCCAATGATTATTCACTCTTGAGTTCATCCATGATTAGATGGGATATATATTTGAAGAGAACTTCTTGATCGACCAACTAAGTGAAATATTTCAATAATTCACTGGCTATGTGGGTCAATTATTATATAAGAATCATATTCCATCCTTTTTTTTATTAATATACATTGTACTATTATTCAAATCCCTTTTTCTCTCATCGATAATACACGCATCCTTATCACACACATAATTTTATATACGTTTCACTTCTTACATTTACTCGAAACACGTATTCCATTCGAATCTTGTAAAATTGATATTTCCTTAGTAGCGAAGAAATGCCTCAAAGATTTATAAGTAGATGCGTTCAAAAAATTCCAGTCGTTTTCATATATATATATATATATATACATATTATGTATATCATAATATATTATATATGTGTGTATTTAGTACTAATGCACTTTTTTATTTCCGCGTTTTTGTTTCCGTAATATAGCATGCTTGCTCGTTTGTCCATGCACAAACAAGTGGCAACTATTTTTGTACCGTCTTAACCAACTAAAAAATAAACACATAATTGAACATATTTATCCTTCTAATTTACATAAATAATTGTTTAAAAAAATTAGTGGTTCGTTTGTTTTAAAGATTTGAATAGTAGTTTAAATTAAGAGAAAATACAGTAGTAAAAAGATTTAAATTATGATTCAAACTATGTATAATATACAAATTTGAAATTCTGTCCAAACTACATACCATACACATGATAGTTAAGAATATTGAATTGAGCAAAAGTGATTTGAGGAAATATTTGGTAGATACGAAGTTAATAAAGGGAAAGACAAGTACTGATAAAGAAGTTTGAACTAATTAGAAAAGGAGGAAGTTATTGAATATTATAAACATTTAATTAAGCTGAGAAAATTAACACTGCAATATATGAATAGGCCAACGCCAAAGCCATGTGGGCATCCAAAGCAAATGGCTAACGAAAAGTAAATTAAAGTAGCTAGGGCTTAGCTTATAATAAGGAGGAAGGATCGATTTGGTGTGGGGTTGAGATTTTACATGGGTGTGCGTGTGCAAGAAAAGTTAGGGTTTTTTTTTTTTTTTTTTTTTTTTTAAATTTTTTTAGGATGCTTGCCTACCATATCTTCTATCGACCCTCTCTGTTTCTCTCAATGTTTGTTTTTGTGATTTTCTCTTCCTTTCTTTTCTACTTTTCCTCCTTTTTCTAATTTTCTTAGTCAGCTTAGAAACAACGCATTCTTTGTATCCCACACATTTCCTTTTCTTTTATGCCAAAACCCAAAAAGTAAGCACTCATATGATTGTCAAAAGCCACTTATCGTAGGCCCTCCATTAACAAAACAAGACACTACTCATTGGTGTCCCTTCACTCCCTTATTGCACAAGTCTCTCTCTCTCTCTCTCTCTCTCTCTCTCTCTCTCTCTCTTTCTCTCTCTCTCTCTCTCTCCTTTTCATATATTTGGATGGGGTGTTATGGCTCCACAAAGGCTTTGCATGAATGAGTTGGCTAGCCTCCAATGCATAGCGCTCGTTTCTCTTTATCCCTTCTTCTATTATCTCCATCTATAAAACCCATTTCTTTTCTTTCTTTATTGTGGAAAATCTTCTACGGTCAACCCAACATTCATTTATCTCTTGTCGTATTCATCCTTTTTTCTTTCATTTTTGGGTATTTCTTTATCTTCAAAATATCGAGTTTGGTTTTGTATATTTTTGTTTTTTTCCATATGCATTATTTCATAGTGACCTCCTAACTGCAAAGTACGTATATGAATATGTCTTCTTCCATGATTAATCATGGAAGCGTGTACAATATCGAGCACGTAAGAATTTTGTTAGAGCCCTTTAATTTGCGTATATTTGTGTCTCAAATCCATTTAAATGAGGAGAAATTGCTAAGCATATTTTCTATAAAAATCTAGAATTTTAATGGTCAAACTGCCAATAAGATTTTTTATTTTTTATTTTTTATTTTTTTTTTTTTTTTGTACTTGGTAAAATACTCTAGTTGTATATAACTTAATTAATAAAATACATGCATATGGTGGACGTTTATATCATGTATAAAAACAAATAGATAAGTACTAGGACTAGATGTTGTCATGTGGCAGATGATATGTTTAGTTAAATTGGGGTTTCTTCCATCATTTTGTGGAAAAAAGGGTATAAAATACACAAATAATTAACTTTTGGGGTAGACATTTTTGGGTTAATTCCATTTGTCATATTTGATATACACAGGTAAGGCCAAGAAGATAAGTTAAAAAGGATTTGCATGAAATTTTAAAAGGGTTGGCAATCTCTAGTTTGGACCATCCATGTCCTTTGAGTGGTTGGTTGCCAATTGGAGATATAATTGGTGACAACTTTTCTTCAATTATTTTAGTCCTTTCGGTTATATGATAAGAGATTGACTTTTGTTCTTCAATCATCATCATAATTCATAGTTCACACTCACACGGTGCAGAAAAAAGTTGACAAGCAATCATATAAAATTCAATTTATTATATACTTAGAAAATTATCTTCTTATATTAAAACTAGTGAAGGTGGGGAATTTGCGAGGGGCCTTGTTCCAATAAGACCTTCTTTTGTCTCCCTCGACTAAGGTTGACATATTTGAATGCATGCATCACTTTCAATTTTGAAGTGATTAAAGATTTAATGGGTCAACAACTTTGGAGCTAAATCATTATTGGAAATGGGAAAAAAATATATATTATTAAGTCAAAAAAGTTAGGTGCCTTAGACATGGCTTTGCCCACAGATGGAAGTTGTTCATTTGTTTTTGTTTCGACTTGGCATTGGTGTGGCCCAAAAGGTTGTGTAATGTGGAAACATTATCATGATTCATGACAGCAAGATATTTAATTGTGGGATGGAAATTAATTTAGTTTATTAGAAATAAAGGTATTATTAAAAATTTGATTACCAGTACTGCTAACTTTAAATTGCAGCTCAAAATGCTGTGGCAGCGGAATTTCTAGTGGTGAAAATGATCGCAAAATATGGATTAGACAAAAACGAGTTAACAAGATTTTTGATCAGTTAAAAGATTTGTTTTTTTTTTTTTTTTTTTTTTTTTTTTAAAAAAAAAAATAAAAAAAAGGGGTTTATAAAACAAAAAACTAAAGTAAGGGGTTTAATTACCAACCAACAAAAGTCACCAATTGTTAGAATGGTGGGTGGCATTATAAGTCATTATCTTAACCACCAAGTTAATTATGATAAGATAGAATACTTGTCATTGATTATCAAATAATTCTCATATTTTGAAACCCAAAATGGATTATTGATTTGCAAAATCATGGGTTTTCTATTACAAACAATTGGTAAACTGGAAGTGAAGTGCCAGCTCAGTTGAGTTTGAATGAACTTTGAATACGTCAAATTTTCTTTCATGTCGAACGCAAGGTCTAACCTTTAATTATATGATCCATGAAATCGATCTCTTTACTCAGACGTTTGAAAAAAATAAAAAATAAAAATCTAACTTTTCTCGATGACTATTCAAGTACTGAAATTGTCTTCTGTGGACCCATTAATTTGATGCCCGTTTACTACAAAATGTATTTCGTAAATACAAAAGAAATTGATGATTCTTTGGGGACAAAAAAAGGTGAATAAATTCTGTAATTGTTCTAGTACTACTGGGAAAAAATTGAAATGTTTTAGAAATCAATAGTACTTTGAAAATAGAAATAGCAGTTTTCTGAAATTGTTCGTCACTTCCTTTTGAAATACTGTCGTTTCTGCAGGAAAGAACATGCTATTTGTCGTTCATTTATAAAAACGACATGCCTTTTGAATCAAAACTTTGAACGTTTCAGTGGGAAAACGACATGTCACTTATTCTATAAAGCTCGTGGTCTTTTAATTTCCAAAATGACAAATTTTATTTTAGTTCCATGTTTAAGAACGACAAAGTTTGTTGATGTTTGAGCAGTAAACGACATGTGTCATTTTAGACTGGGCCGTGTTGTCTGCATAGCGCAGCATATTGTAATTGTTTACAGACAAATATTCAAAGGATGCCATTGTTTACATCTTCGCAAAAATGACATGTTTTACTTTCTAGTATTAACGGAAAGTCATTTATATTAGGTAATATCATTTGTTTGTACAATGACATGTCATTTATACATTGGGCACTGTCGTTTTAGTAGAAAATAACACGATGTTTTCAAGTCGTTTGATTTGAGGGTTTTTTTTTTTTTGTCTTTTAAGTAAAAACGATGTGTGGATTCTCAGTTATCCTGTAAGGTTTGTGTCTACAATTAGTTGTCGTTTAAGCTGGAGGACATAACAAATATTCGTTGTCCGTGATAGCATGTATAAACGACATGTAGTTTCTAACATTAGATGTCATTTGCGGGACAGAATCTTAAACAAGAGTGACATGTCATCTAATCCAAACGATATGGCCTTTTTATGAAAGAACATTAATCAATGTGTCCTTGGGAATCTTAATTTCCCGTCATTTCAACCAATAGTTATCAAATGTTATATTTGTCTTATTCTATACTTAGCCAAAAATTTATAACGAAGTATAACATATAATAAATTTGACACAATAAATATATTTAATAAACATATGATAAATTTGACACAATAAATACCATTGTATTAAAGAGTGTTTTTACACTCAAATGCTAAATTTGTAATTTGATAAATAAGTTATAGTATTGCATTATAGATGCTTTTAAACACGCCATGGAATTGCCGTACAACCAATTGGAGCATATCGCGCAAATCTTGCATTCTTCTTACATGAGGAACAACGATATGTAGTTCACCTAAAAAAGACATGTCGTTTATATTTTAGAATTTGCTGTCGTTTGTGTGAAAAAACGACATGTCCTTTCCTGTTTCACGGAATAAGTGGAGTTTTTTATAATGTATTCAAATTTTTCTACAATTATCCACCGTTCATTTAATAACTACCCAAACTTTTCTCTCCTCACTTTTATTATTCAAAGAATGATGTAATGGGTCTTTAACACCAGCACTATTCTTTTATTACAGAGATTTTTCTAATAAATAAATCAACGTTACAATCAGGCCTAGCCGTAAAATGGGAACAAAATATAACATGACAATGAGAACAAGACTTCTAAATGAAAAAATAAATAAAAAGTCGATTAAAAAAGAAGAAGATGATGATAGGGACTTGTCTCAGTAGCTATTACAGACTAGTATAGATACGAACAATCTGACCTCTGGTGAGCCTGAACTACAAGCGAGAAGCTGGAAAGAAGGGTCTAAAAAAGTGCTTTCTCTTGCTAGCACTAGCCAAAGAGATCTCAACGTCCTTTGAGATAATTGTAAGAAATAAGATTTCTTTCAGCTCCATAATTCTAGTTTATTTTGACTGCTCCGACCATCCAAAAATGAGAAGAACCCAGAAAACTTTTCCCATGTAACTTCACTCGCTGATCATTATTCTAGCTTCTTTGCGATTCCACCTTTACATTTGACCATTATTTGAATCAAACTCCATAAAGTGGGAGGAAGATTTTGACAAAAGAGTATGCGAGTGCACCGGTAAACATATAACTGTCCACTCTATCTAGTATCCCACCTGCATTAAACGCTAAAAGTTAAGAGGAGCGTAAAAACGATTCTAGATCTTAGTTATACGATGTAAATTTCACTGCAAATCCAAAAGAAGAAAGAACATAGCTTATCATGAAATAAATTGAAGGTGTCCTGGATAGAGTCTCAATAAAATAATCATAAGGAGGATAAAAGATAAATATAACCATGAGAGAAGGGCAATTATTAATTACCATGTCCTGGTATTAGAGATCCTGAGTCCTTAACACCCGCATCGCGTTTGATCATTGATTCAGTAAGATCACCAAAAACAGACCCGAAGAAATTGAGAAACCCGAAAGCTATTGCACTGAAAACAATCCAAAAGGTGCAAAACCAAATTATATAAGAATAGTCAAGATGTCAAGAAAGAGACGAAAGAGAACCCTCTTGGAAAACATATGTTTAAAATATGAAAACTGTGGGAGATTGTGTACCTAAGCAAAGATTTTGGCCAGCAAAGAACCCTCGACAATACGACAGAAGTGGCTATACAACCGCCCAAGCCTACAATAGTTCCCTCCCATGTCTTCTTTGGACTGACACTGGTGAGCTGCGTTCTTCCAAATGCCTGCAATAGAACATAAAACATATAGCTATTTTGGTGCTTCATTTAGTCATGGACACTTCAAATATTACGAATAAACAAGTTCTCTGCACATTGTTTCTCTGGTAAGAGTCAAAAAAAGAAATTCCCTTAAACAACAAGAAACACGAGTTTGACGAGTTATAAACTACATTTAGTTTGCTTCATCAAGATATTTCTGCAAAAACTGTGACTATAGAGAAGAGAACACAGAGGTGCAGCAGATCAAGTTGAAGTGCCTAAATACCTTGCCTCCCAGAAAAGCGAAAGTGTCCGCTGCAATGATGCTGCTGAAAGAAAGTAATGTTGCCACAAGACCTACTGTCCAGTGAGTATGGCCGCCAAAAAGAATGGGCCATGATGCTCCTATTGCTGCCAAAAAGTGTACATAAAATAAAGTTATACAGAGAACACAAGCAAAAATTGAAATCATGGGCACATGCACGGACATAGATAGCCGCATAGAACAGCACATCCATCACCACAATTCCACATAACAGTAATCTTTGCAGTGCCTGTTTGATGAGTCTAGAAAATTTTTTAAGCATACCAATCCAGCTCCTTAGTCCCCTTACCAGTGTTTAGAGCAGGAGCTGCTAGACCACATCGAAGCTTGACCCAGAAACAAGGAAGATATCCACAATAAAATAGCCCAAACACAGCACTACTAAGCTGTGCAAAACGAGGGTTCCCTCTCTGCAAAAGCAGTGCCGCAGCAAGGACAAAGGCAGCAGATGTCACAGAGACATCAATATGACCAAAATACCTGCCCAAAGATTGGAAACACAAATCAGCATCTAATATCTATCACCTTACAAACCTCTAGGTGACGCCTATGTTAATGCCAATTAAACTCATACTAGTTTGTTAGTACGGCATAAGCCAACAGCCCTTTCACTTGTTACATCCTGTCTCAACCTTTCCCATTGTTAAGTTCTGTATAGTTGCATAAGAAAATAATAACAAAGCCAACAAAACACAACATCACTGGGCATGTTACTCATCATACAATGTGAGTATGGGCATGAGAGCACAGCTAACAGAGCAAACTTGTGAAACATATTGAGGAGGAGGCGTCATTCCTGCAGCGATTCCACGACTCCTAACCAATTCAAAGTACTCCTGTGCACCAACAAAGACGGCGGCAGCTAAGGCCACAGTGAATACCCATCCTCCAGCCAGCACAACACCCCCAACCGTAATTCCTATGCCAAGTCCGAAAACAATTCTTTTCTTCAACTGACTTGGTTTCTGTTGGCGCTCTGACGCAATATCCTCCTTCATTGATATTGTTTCCCCTTTGTCAACTTCCTACAACACACCCATTTCAGCATATCTTTTCAATATACAAGTGTGCTATCAAAATACAGAAATTAAAGTTGCAAACAAGTCCAATATGAGTGAACTCCTCAATCCTTTAAATTTCACCTTTTTTACATCGATCATTGCAACATTAAGCGAAGAATTTTAGAAAATACATAAATCATCACAACTCCATTCCATCAATAGGAAGAACATTAAGTTATATACTTTAAAATTTCAAACTTCCTAAAGCACAACACATTTCAGCAAATCCTTTACACTATACACGTTTGCAACCAAAATATAAAAACAAAAGCTGCAACTAAGTTCAATTTAACAGAATTCCACCCCCCAAAATTTATACGCAAATTTTCCATCAATTAATTTGCAACAATATCTAAACATTCCTATAATAACATAGAAATCCCAACTTTTCCTATTCTATCAACTTTTCTCTCAACCAACCTGCTGGGCATTGTCCTCATCGACCCACTCAGGTTCCGCCCGAGCCACGGCGGCGATGACTCGCCGGTTCGCCGATACGACGCCGTTTCTTCTCAACCTAAACCCATATTTGGTTCTACTCCCGTCAAGGACCAGACCAAGATGGCTGAGTTTGGAGGGAGGCCGAGTCAGGATTACGGCTTTGGAGGGAATTGGACGACATGGGCAAGCGCAGAGAAACGAGAAGGAACAAGGGGCGAGCTTGTGTTGCTCGATTTTTGAGCAAGAAGTCGTCGCCGTCGTCGCCGCCGCCATTAGAAGGTGGAATTCGGAGGCCGGGTTCTTCAAGAGCGTGCTGATGATGATGAGTCGTTAATGGTTGACTTTGTGGACATTGGGATTCTCTTCTGGTTCTGCTGCCACACCACACTGATGAATTTGCACACAGCGAGAGAGAGCAGAGAGAGAGAGAGAGAGAGCAAACCTCCTCGGAGATCTCGATGAGATTTTGTTTGAGGATTTTTCGTTAATTTTATATTTTTGGAAAAAGGATTTTTCGTAAATCAATTATTTAATTGGTCCCTCTCAAAAAAAGTTATTTGATTTCCTAATACTTTTTTGTGGGTGCTTTTTAGACTTTTGTAGATGATGAGACATGTAAAACCAGTTTAATTAGTTAATTTGAGTTAAGATATAACTTTATATAAAATTTTTTTTATTATAGTAAGAAAGTTAGAGTTTTTATTATAATAAAATTTAAAATTTAAATTTAAATTGGTAAAATGAATGCGGTCATATATGTTTTAAGACAGAAAAATTACTTTGACAGCCACTGGATTTTTGAAAAATTACAAGAGATCCTGTGGCCATAAATGAATTCACATTTAAACCCCCTTCCATTGTTGAGGTTGATGGAAATATGCTTGTTAATGAATAATGGTCAAATATTTATAAGACAACTACTAAGACACCTTAAAAAATGGATTGGAACCTAATCATAGAAAATTCTATTAAAAATATGATTTTTATTAAATTAATGTTGTTCTTTAAACTAATTTATTAAGATACTTCAATTATTTTCTCTTAAAATAAATTAGCAATCAGTCTACCTATGCTGAAGTCTCAACACAAATTTCATTTTCTCATCCTCAATTGAAATAATAAAAAGAGTTTTTAGTACTTTCAGAGACCAAACTGCCGCTTCTTGAAAATATAATAATCAATAAACTCTGATGATTATTGCAGTAAAGGGACATATATTAGTATGTCTGGGTTAGACGATAGATTGTAAAACATTTGGAAGTCATCCAGTAAATAAAAGTAATATAGAGGATATTTTGCAATTTCGATAGAAAATAGGGGGTTTCAGTATAAGTTTTTCTTTTTAAAGCAACTAGTCCGTAGAAATATTTTTCCATTTGTGCCTTCTCTCGCAGTCGTACGGTGAATTAAAGTACACGCTAATTGGCAGAAAAAAAAGAAAAAAAAGAAAAAAAAAAAAGAAAGAGGGAAAGCGTAACCCAATATGCGCAAGCGCGATTCCTCAGATTCTGATTCCTCAGAAGCCCATGAGAGCTCGAGTTCCGAGGAAGATGGAACTTCCGGTGGTCGGAAAACCCAGGTCGAAAAGGGCGTGTCGGAGTACGAGAAACAGAGGCTGTCGAGAATTGCGGCGATCAAGGCCAGAATGGAGGCTATGGGTCTTCCCCAAATGGCTTCCTCTTTGATGGGTTCGGCTCAGAATTCTACGAAAAAGATGAATAAGGGAAAAGCCAAGGGTAAGGATGATGATGATGATTATAGACCTGAAGAGGAGGGTCCCACCTCTTTTAGTGAGGAGGAGGAGGAGGAAAAAGATGATCATGATGATGATTATTTGGGTGGAAAGGCTTCTGGGTCTGGCAAAAGAAAGGTATGACCTTTAATGTTGTTATGACTTGTCTAGTGTAAATTTTTGCAATTTAAGAGCTATTTATTTATTTTACGTGGATACAATTTGACATGATTAAATGGCATTTTTGATTGATATGAATGTTGACATTGTAATTGTCGTGTATGATGCATCTATTGGATGTGAAGAAGTCTGCGTCCAAAAAGGTGAGGAATACAGTTCCAAAGTCTAAGAAGAAAGTTGCTGTTCGAAAGATGTCAACTACTCCAGATTACATTGACGATGATGATGCATTGAAGATGGTAAATTTCTATAACTTAATTAATGCTTTTGTTTTTCTTTCTTTAATTTAATAGAATTTGATGAAAATATAACGGTCTAAAACTATCAGTGGATCTACAGAGGATTAACCAATAATTATTTATATGGTTACTGATTGATCTTAATGATCCTGTTTGATTCGCAGGCCATTGCTCTTTCACTACAAGATAAAGATGGTGGGACTTCAGGGAGCTCTGATAGGGTCAGTGCTAATGTTAATGAAACAAAGGGAAAAATGCAGACCAAGGAAGATGCTTGGAATAAGAAGAGAAAAAAATCGGTTAGTTTTTCTTGTCATTTCTTATTCCCTCCTTTCTCCTGGTCATAACTCTTCTAACTATATCTTGGTTTTCTTTAACTTTCGGTGAATAGTTTGCTAGTAGGCTGCAGATGACTGAGGATGAACTTATTCTCCACTTTTATCAATTTGATGGTAAATCACTAAGTCACAATCTTTCTTTTGTGTATAATATTGTGTCTGAATTGAAAATGTTGCATGATTTAGCCCGAGTGCTTTGGTGGTTTTCTTTTGGTGATGATTTTTTGATCATATTGATGAGAAAATTCTTGGCACACAGAAAATTGGAATGATGGGATTTCTGTGAGAGATCTAGAAAGAGTAGCCAAGGCTCATGACTTTACTTGGACAGACGAGGAATTATATGATATGATTCGTTGCTTTGATAGTGATGGAGATGGAAAGGTCAGTGCCTGTACTATCTTTAAATTCTTCCTTTTTCGTTTTTGGTTTTGAACTGAACTTGTTTTGTTCATACATTTTGCCATGTATTGCAGCTGAGTCTTGATGATTTTCGGAAGATTGCCGTACGTTGTCGCATGATAAAAGGGTGTGAAGAACCCTAATGCTTCAAAAGTACATGTCAATTATTACCACATGATGTAAAATCTTCTTTTCTTTTTCTTTTTTTTTTTTTTTTTTTTTTTTTTTTTTTTTTTTTTTCATGTAGGAACTTCCATAATATGGCTTCCGGTTGACTTCTTTCGCCTGGATTATGGCTTGAGCTGAAAATATTATCAAATTTCAGAGAGTTGATATCACGTGTTTTGTTGTTAGCAGACATTTTCTTCTTTGTTGGCAGTCAAATTGAGACTCTTTCATCAACTTGTTAATAACATTACACCATCAAGAGTTAAAGACATAGTTTGCATCACTCATAACAGTTTGATAGTTTAAGATCCTTGAGACATTCTAATCTACGGACATATACACACAAAAAAGAGGACCTCACTTCGTTTGAAGTGATTTTTTTTTTTTTTTGGATTGCTTGGTATTTGGCAATTTAAAAAACCCATCTGAGCAAGTTCTTGAAATGTCATTGCCTGCTAATAAATAAAATAAGCAAAAAGGGTCACACATCCAGATGTTCTCTAATGCCATACACAACAGTTCTCCACTAACCAGTCACACATTCGTTTTTTCTTCTAGTTTTTTACATATCATTCATTTTCCAGCGTAGGAAACACCATTGAGGGGGGCAAGAGAAGCAACAATGTTGGTCATGTTTTCTTCAGGACGTACCCAAAAATAATGCCAAGGAAGGCAATGATAACAACATACATCAATGGGATGCTAGCGCGACTTCTGCTGTCTTCCCGCCTCAAGAGCTCCTGCACATGAGAACCTCAATGTAAGTCCACATAAAATTGTAGCAACGGGTTTCCCCAAACAAATCGTTCCTCCTCAAAATGCATTATTCTAGAAAGAAAAAATGAGCAGAGCTCCCAGCTCTTAATGTAGCAGACATGACAGCTCAAATGGAACGACTTTATTCGTTCTTTTAGGTTTTTAGCGTTGTTAGCCCCTGAACTATTAGCACCATAACAGTTTAATCCCTAAATTTTTCTTTGACCGGTTAGTCTAATTGAATTTATGTATTTTCTTTCTTTCTTTCTTTTTTTTTTTTTTTTTTTTTTTTTTGGGTTTTTCAATCCTTAACCATAAAATGAAGGTCATATTTTAAAATCTAATGAAGGTTAACAAGTGTCCGTGGCGTAATACCTTGAACTTTTACAGAAACCATTACATAAGGATAGAAAGGTTCTCTTTATCGCCCTTGAAAACTCTTGAAAATTACATCCTCTTGTAAAACTTCAAGTTTTTACGCGATGAAAACGTTACTACGTCCCTTAGATTTCAAGAGTCTATTTTCAATTCTAGGTTAGAGATCAACATTAGCCAAAAAAAAAAAAAAAAAACCAAAGAGGCAAAGCCCGATTGGGTAATATCATGTTAGTTCAAAGGAACATCAGTCGCAGCCAGATAAGGTTATCAATACAAGCATAAGACAAAATCACGTAAATAAAAGTGATTTTGAAGAATATCCATTTGGACCTTAACTACTAACAACAAAGTCCCTTACCAGTTCTTGCTGAAGCTTGTTATTTTGCTGAATTGCAGAGTTTTTCTCCTCCGTTAACTTTGTAATAAGAGCCCTAGCCTGAAATTCAAGATATTTTTATGGAGTGCTACCAATCAACTATATAGACAAGGAAAACTTAACATGTGCAATTGTTAATAAAAGAAGAAACATAGTCCAGTGTTTCTTTTTCCTTTTTTGAAGGCTACACAAGTACGTTATGTTGTGTGCCAGTGAACTACTCTAGTCTAAATAATAGTTCATTTCAAACCAATGAACTGCATATAAAATATCAAGAACAGTATAAATTATTGTTTAATAGCATACTTAAAAAGAACTGCATATGACAGAAGAAATAGTGTCAGCGTTTATCGAACTTTTCCACAGGAAGAAGAAGCCATATGAATGAATGTATGAAATTGTCAACTCAAGTTACAGAACAAAAGAGATAACTACAGCCAATCCAAAGCATAAAAAGTCTAAAGATGGAATTTGTTTGATACAAGAAAAGTATAATAAAATAGTTTAGAGAACAGAACGCTTTTTGAATTTCAAAACTTTGACTTCATAGTTTATAATATAAACAAATGTAAAACATGAATCATGCTCAAACAACTACCTAACAATCAATTGCATGCAATTTTTGACCAAATGCTCTCTTCATTGACTACCTCATAAAAAACGACTCTTGTTGGACTAAAGAAAACAGCACATTTGAAATAATGTAAACAAACCTCGGAAGAGTTCTCCTGAGTCTCAGCTCGCCCGGGTCGCTCAACGGAACCTCTTGAAGCCTACAAGATTATAAAACAATTCCAAATATACATATCAGTTTCGCTACTAATTGAATTAAGACCCTTGACTGAATTTGACATACAGATCCACAAAAATACTCACAGTAATACTAAAGTCAACAGAATTTGGAACCCCATTGTCTGATATTGAAGCCCTCGGCGACGAACCTTCCTCCGATCCTTCCCGAACTGGCGACGGCGGCCTAGGTGGAGCGACGTAGACGACCCTCAATTTACACTCTTCGACAAGATGCCCGGATTCCTTACTGAACTGGAAAGTAACAAAAACAAAAACAAAAAATCCAGTTACACAATTCACACCAATTTGCTAAATTATTAACTAAAAATAACTTTCGAAAACTCCAAAAGAAGAACAATTAGTGGTTATCTAATTACCATTTCTGGTGTGACATCTTTTGCTGTAGCGACCGCGCTCGCTTCCACGCTCTGAAGCAAGAACTTGTCCTTGCATTGCATATCTGATGGCGCCTCTTTTTGTGCTTGCATTGTTACTGAAAAAAAAAAAAACAATTTAATTTACATTAAAAAATCACTTAATCAAAATAAAGAAAAACATAATTAATACAGTATTAGTAATTAAAGGGGGAAAAAACAATAATTGAGCAGAAAAATTGTGTCTTTACCAATAACATCGCAGGTAGACCTAGGCAAAACAACTCCAGTGTTGGGTCTAACACAATACTTCTTTGGATTTGTAGTCTTTACCTAAAAAACCCATTTCAATTTACCAGACAGAAATAAAGGTTACAAACATTTGCGGGACAAGCGGAAATTAACGAAAGCCAAAATCAAAGCACATAGAAATTATCAAAAAAAGAAACAAAATTGGGGGAAAAACGAGAATTGCAGATTAGTACCTTGAAAGCCACATATTTATCGGTCTTGTTCAAGAGCTGGAGAGAGCACGAGATCTGCTTCCGCAATTCAACTTTTTTTCCCGGAAAAAGAGAACAAATCAGAAACACGAGGAATATCGAAAACAAAAACACGGATCTGAAAGCAAAAACGAAAAAGCTTGGGAAATTGAAATCTGGGAAACTTACAGGGGAATTGGAGCTCCTGGGGCTCGATATTGAGAAGCTCGCCGGTGCTCATTTCTAAGACGCGATCGGCGAGAGACCGCCGAGGAAGAAGAAGAAGAAGGGCAGTTTCCGGTGGAAAAAGGCGGTAAGCCGGTGATTGATACGGGTTTGAGAGTAGCTTGCGAACTCAAGAGGAGAGAGAAAGAGAGAAACAAAAGCAACAACGTGGGACAGTGGTTCCCTTGTCTCTCCTTGACCTCGAGTTGCGGTTTCTCTCTGGTTTTTGCTTTTGCGGTTCGTCCGTTGTCGGGGGTGGTTTTGCCATTTCAGACTAATAGGATATTTGATTGGAGTATTTAAATCATGTGATTCGAACCATTTTTAATTTATGTGTATTTTTTATAAAAAAAAATACTGTAACGAATTACGAATTATTATTTAAATTATTTTTTGAATTTAAAAAATAATGTTTTTTTTACGTTGCAAAAAATATGCTGCCCTTTTATTCTTAAAAAAAAATAAGTAGCACAAATAGTCTAATTTATTTAATAAGTGAGTTTAATTTTTGACCCCATTCATTTCACCGATTTGAGTTTTGTTAGAGTAAAAAACTATTAAAAACAATCACATCTAACTTTTTTATTACAGTAAAAAAACTCTAATATAAAGTCACATCTCAACTCGAATTAAAAACTTGAATTAGTAAATTAAGGCACCGTTCATTTCGCTGATTCGAGTTTTGCTACAGTAAAAAGCTCTCACAAACAATCACATCTAACTTTTTTACTACAGTAAAAGCTCTCACATAAAATTACATCTCAACTCAAATTAAAAACTCGAATCAGCGAACTAAACGGGCCCTAAACTAGTCTTTTTTTCTTATTTTGACAAAACAATCCTTAAAATTTTTAAAATAGTGCAATTAAGGACTTGTTCGAAAAACTAAAAAAAATGCAACTCGAGTTACAATTTTATTTGAGTTTATGTTCTTTTAAGTTTAAACTCGAGTTCAAACTCGAGTTTAGGACTAAAACTCAAGTTTTTTCCCTTCAACTCGAGTTCAAAAACTAGAACTCAAATTAATAAATAGTATTTTTTTTATTATTAAAAATGCTATAACTTTTTTATTTTAATTCTGATTGAGATGATTTTTTTTCTATGCGTTGACAACGAAAAGACGAATAAAACCCGATCTATATTCCTTATTAAAATTTTTCTTCAACATTGAGTTTTTATTAAAATACTATCTAAATACAAATTCAAATTTTAACTCATTTAAATACAAACTCAAAAAGATTTTTATCTCAAACTATAACTCAAATATACACAACTAAACACAAATTTAAGTTATAAATTTAACTCAAATTATAAATTAAATTTAACTTAAAAATTATATTCAAATTAAACTCTAAAGGAATAAGTCTTCGTTTGTGTTAAAGTCTGTTAAGTTTTTAGAGAATGTCTCAAGTACAAATCATGTTATATAACATAAAAGGGTATTTTAGTAAAATAAGAATAATGGATGATGTAACAAAAATTAAAATTAAAAAACACACATCATCATTACACTCTTGGAGGGTAACTTTTTGTTTCCCGTCAAATTAATAAAAAAAAAAGAAACAAATAAAAAGGTGAAAAAAACTCCAAACCCAGATAATAAAAAAAAAAAACTAAACCCAGATGAATCAAACAAAAAACTCATATGGCTACCGCCTTTTCTCTCTGAGAGGGAAAAAAAAAAAAATATATATATATATATATATATATTTGCTGCTCTTCAAGCCCAGATCAAAAAACTCCAAACAATCAGATCAAACAAAGAACTTTTTTTTCTCTCCGAGAGCAATATATATATATATATATATATAGATATATTTGCTGCTCTTCAAGCCCAGATCAAAAAACTTTAAACAATCAGATCAAACAAAGAATTTTTTTTCTCTCCGAGAGAGCAAAATAAATATATATATATATATATTTGCTGCTCTTCAAGCCCAGATAAAAAAACTCCAAACAATCAGATCAAACAAAGAACTTTTTTTTTCTCTCCGAGAGCAAAATATATATATATATATATATATATCTCTGCGTGTAAACTTAAAAACTGGAGGAGGGGATTGCTTCAACTTGACCACATATTTGTTGCTCTTATTCTCACTAAGCGGTCATTCTTCCTTCTTACATTGAGAAGGAAACTCTAATCTCATTTGCTTTGGCATGTTGATTTAGATCTGAACAGTATAAGCAGATAGTCGTTCCCATTGCGAGATCTCCTGCCCATGTCGCCAGATCGAGCCCCTCTCCACTGCCACAAAATCTAGCCGCCTCAGCCATTCCCCCATTCCGCCGTCCAACCCAAGACCTTTACTAATCAGATCTAGCCAATCTTCTTCTTCTTGCTTACAGACTTTTAGTCTTGTTTTGTTTTGCTTTGTTTTCTCTTTCATCAGTTTTGGTTTCACCCAATTTCCCATTCCTCAGAACCCCTTTCTTTTTGCTAAAACATTTGGGAATCTGATGAAGTTCAACCAAGTAAAGAAGAGAGTAATTATTTAGCAAAATAAATAAATAAATAAATAAATGAAGCAGAGTAATTCGTGGGTTTAATCCATTTGAGGACAAGTCTTTTCACCGTAAAAGCATGTCAGGTGGGAGGCTACACGGCTTTTTCCGTGATTAATTTGACGGATCGGGACAAAAATGATTTAATTGTACTATTTTAAGAACGTTGAGAATTATTTTATCAAAATTAAAAAAAAGGAAAAGACTAAACATTTGATAAATAGATAATAGATTAAGAATCATTTGTGTTAATTACTAAAAATATATATATGTTGCATTTTTTTAGGAGGGAAAATTTATATATATATATATATATTAGTTGATATGGCACGTGAAGAGTAATATGTGTGTTAAATTTTAATTATCGTGTTATTATTAAAAACATATGAAATTTAAATATAAAATTAAAAAAATCAAAATTAAAAAAAATTGGGCAAGAAGTTAAAAAAAGGATCAAAAAATGACTACAATAAATAAATAAATAAATTTTATAGTAAAAAAGGCAAACAAAAAAAATTAAATTTAAGCATACATATAAAGAAAGGGTAAAAAATGACTAAAATAAAAAAATAAATAAGTTTTAAAGTGAAAAGAATCAAAATAAAAAAAGGAGTCAAAAGATGACCAAAATTAAGAAATAAATTAATTTTAGGATAAACGAAACAAAAACAATAAAAGTCAAAAAAGACAAATAAAAAAAATTAAGTTTTAGGGTGAAAAACAAAAAACAAGTAAAATGGAAGGCTTGAGAAAAAAAAGAAATGATCCATTAAAAAAAAAGAAATCATTAGAACTTTCACACTTCTAAAAAAAAAAAATGCATCAAGTTAATATATGATTTTATGTGAGAATTTTTTACTATAGTAAAAATGTTAGATGTAATTATTTTTGAGAGTTTTTTACTGTAGCAAACTTAAATTCTAAACTCGAATCGGTGAAATAAACGGAACTTAAAAGTACAATTTTCACACTTCTAATATAAATATAGATATTACCACAGGGTATTAAAATAAAATTTCTCTTGAGGAAAGGAGGGGGAACAACGACAAGAACATTGAGTAACGACAAAGAAACTAAACCCAAACATCAAATATGAAACAAAACAAAAATGACAATCAAGAGGATAAATCAACGAACAAAGAAAAAAAAAAAAAAAAAAAAGACTCCATAAGAAACAAACGATTAGAATTGGAGAAAATGCAAATGGTCTATGAAACAGTGAATAGAAGATGATAAAAGTTAAAGGAAATGAGAAACAATCACAAAGTAAACGAGAACCAAACAGGAACTAAAAACGATCTTAAAAGAACAAGCGACAAGATTGAAGAAAACGACCATAACACTGAATAGTGACAACTAAAGTTAAAGGATAACAAAGACAGTTACCCTCATTGAAAATTAAAATTAAACGTCACAACAAAAGCGAAGCACCAACATATGAAACACGGCACGGCAAGGAATAAAGGACAGAAAATAGACAAAATGAGGAAAAAAAAAAAAAAAAAAAAACCTTACAGCAGATGGAAAAACGACACCAAAAGAATAAACTGCAAAACGGAGAAAGCGACAATAAAAGGTATGAAAGCATGGAAACTGAAAAACGACAATCACTTCAATGAAGGTGGAGTTTGATATTATGGATCATATTGAGCCATTTGATTTTAGCATATGTTTAAGCAATGTTAACGAGATGGTTCGTTGATTCTCTCAAGTACAGCCTGAATTTGATTTTCAGGAAACGGGGTCCGCGGTCAAAGTTACGGAGCTGATAATTGCTGCAGTCGCCATATGAAGTTCTGACTTAAAAAAGGTATGGACCATATTACTATTAGCTGAAGCAATCACATATGAGTCAAACTGCATTCTTGAGAATCCATGATGCCAAGAACAAGTTCGCTTCACCATTTGAGAGCAAATTATTGGAATTTCTATTTACTTGGTCAAACCGATATGTCCCTACAATGTCATGACATTCCTTTTATTAACAAATACCTTTTGGCCACTCATTACCAATTAGTCCCAACAAGAGTAAGAGTTCAGAACTTCACAAGTAATGCATAAAATGTTTCATGTGTTAAAAATTCGAAATCCTTTTTGGTGTACTGTTGGGAGGTGTATTAAATAATTTCATGTGAACAAGGTGACGATTTGGGTGATCAAACCACCTATTTTCTTCACGCATGTTACACCGTTGTACAGGTATAAACAAAGAGAAACATCCAAACCAAGAACCATATCAAGTAGTGTAAAGAAAAATTTTAAAAAGAAGAAGCAAATATTACTGATCCTCAGCAGAAGAAGAAGCAGCCTGCTGTTGACGAGCTGCTCGAGCAGCAAAGCCTGCAAACCAAGCGACCCTCATCAACTGCATGCCAAGAATCAGAACCCACCAGGAGACAAGACCTCTAATTGTATGCATCATCCACGCAGGTGCACTGAGCTCAGCTCCAAGCTTCAAGCCCCTCATGAGCTGCAACAAGCGGTAAGCCTCGTATACAACAGGGGTCACAAGCCAAACCGGGGACTGCCAATGCCACGTCAAAATCTCGGTCAGCATCTGAATCGAAAGCAGCAAAACATAGGGAGCCAATAAGACTGCAGAAGTGATGAAAGTTTGCTGGGGTTGGAGGAAGCCCTTATGTGAGCCGAACAACATCATCAAAGGGATGGCAAAACCAGTTAAAGTGGCAAGAATGTTCCAGAACTTGTAACTGAATGGAGGCTTGCTGTAGCTAGATTGCGTTGAGAGCTTCGGACGAGCGCATGAATCAGCCATGAGAAGGAAAAGGGTTGCACCGATATTGAATATACAGTCGAGTCCAATCAAGGATAGTAGGCTGGCTATGTTGGGGCCAAGGAATATGGAAGATATTGGCAGCCACAAGGTTGGCACCATGCCTGTGATGAGGAGAACCGAAGGGCCTAGAAGCCACATCGGCCATTTGAGGAACTGAAGCCCCGCGGTTCGCTGATTACTCGTGATCATAAACTTCTCATTGCTAGTTTCAAGTGTTTCTTCACTGTTTTCAGAGCTAAGAGTTTCGATAATGTTGGCGGTTTTCTTCAGCAAGTTATCTCCTGTACTTTCAGTTGGAGCATGTGTAGGAGAAGAAGTCTCCCAAAGGGTCAATTTGGAGCAGCAAATAGGAGAATGTCTTGTGCGAAAATTGGAGGATGTGAGTACATGGAAGGCCTTTGAAGCTTTTAAGTTCAAGCTTCTTCTGGGGCAGATCCTTGGAAGAGTTATGGAGGATGTAAATGAAGATGGAGCTAGTAATCCCATTGCT
Organism: Morus notabilis; assembly: GCF_000414095.1. Classification (NCBI taxonomy): domain Eukaryota; kingdom Viridiplantae; phylum Streptophyta; class Magnoliopsida; order Rosales; family Moraceae; genus Morus; species Morus notabilis. The sequence goes on from NW_010357688.1 coordinate 687,220, forward strand.
TGATTCATAGTTGAAACACCCTGGCAAGACTAGGAAACCCACTTCTTTTTATTGTCTAAACATCCTGAAAAGTAAAAAGAATCAGAAGATAAAAGCATATTAAACATGTTATAGGAAGGAAAAAAAGGGTCTATTTATTCATTTTCCAAGTTTTCTGACTTTCAATGAGTAGATAATAAGAATGATGTTTTTAGCTTTCTTAACGAAGAGTTCAAAAAGATACGGGGCATGTTTATTTCACAACTCAAATTGAGATATGTGAGAGAAAAACACACTAACAAAAAAGCTAAATTTAAATTTTTTGAGAGAAAATAGCAAAAAGCACAACTTAAGCCAACCCTAGAAATTATAAGAAAGTTGCCACATCCAGCATTTTTCTGGTTTGAGCGACAATGTCGTTTAAGAAAGGGTGTCGTTTGATAAATAATGTCAGATTAAAAAAACCGATCTTGTTGGATGGAATTGATCTGGTATAAAAATTAAAATATGTCGTATGTTTGCCAAAAAAAAAAAAAAAAAAAAAAAAAAAAAAAAACAATGTCGTTTCATAGATTTGATATCGTTTGAAAAAGAGATGCAAGATTTTTGTCGTGTCACATGGAGCACCGATGCCTCAAAATTATGATTGTATACCGCAAAAGAAGTCCTATAAATGCAGAAGAATACGCACTACAGTCAATAATGTGGTAACGCCACTATCAAAGAAAGATGTCGTATGACAAAAAAGGATGTCGTATGACGAAAAAGGATGTCGTTTTTCAGAATATGTCGTCGAAGAAAAATAGGTAGTGCGATGCCATACGATAAATTTTCTTCAATGTCGTCTGTATGCTCTATGAAAGCATACGACAGTAAACAAAAAATTCTCAAAAATAAAAATAAATCCAGATTCCTTGAAAAAAGTACCTGATCCTCACACCGGCAGATTTCGAAACCTCGTCGGCAAAGATTTTGCACTCGATTTCGCCCAGAATTTGTGTACAACGTTACTGAATAGAAAAAATTCGAAATTTTTCAAGAACAAAGATAGAAAAAGCCAGAAAGCTTCAACTTTTTCCTGCCTCTGAACCTGCGAGAGCGATTCAAAGGACGAAAACACAAGTTAAGATTATCAGAATTGAAAAACAATTAACTATGGAGACGAAACTGAAAGAGAATCAAAATTATGGCCTGAAATTGTAACTTTACCTTTTCTATCTATCTAAGCCAAAGATCAATTCCGGTTCTGATGAATGGCCCAAACCAAATCGACGTATCAGCTGATTAATTCTGATTTTTATTTTTCTGCAGGTGTTAATTCTGAAAAATCATCAATATTTCATCGAAGAAATAACATAAAATAAATTAGCATATAAAACTTCAACAGCCTTAAATGGGCTAGGCCTGTTTATTATTGGGCAAGGCTTTCAATTGGGCTTTTGTTTGGACCCAAGTCAACATCTTGAACTTTTGGGCGGAAATAGTAGAAAATAGCCCAATATGAAAAGGTTAAAAAAGTATATAAGCCGACTTTTAGTTATATAAATTAATAGGTCATAATTTGTCAAGTTATGGTTTATAACTAAATAAGTTATAGATAAACTTGTCAAGTTATGGTTCATAGCCAGACAAGTTATGGACAAAAATCGTGATTTATGGACAATAACTTGTCAAGTTATGGTTTATAACCAGACAAGTTATGAACAAAAACAGTAATTTGGCCTATTTATTAACTTATGTAAACTATTAACCTATTAATTTTAATTCATTTCAAGTCTTGGTCTATTTCTTTCTTTCTCCCAACTTTCGGGCGCACATAGTGCGTTCCAAAATAATTTTATTTTGTATATGAAAATGAAAATGGAAACATTTTCAATTTCATGCACGAATTATTTTTAAAAATGTGCTTAGTAATTTTTTAGTATAAGAAAAATCTCAAACTCCGTTTAATTTTATATTTTTAAAAACATGTAATATTACTTTAAATAATATATCAGTTAATTAATTAATAAACTCCCTAATCAATACACTAATAATTAATATACCATACCAATAATTATAAAAAATTACTTAGTGAATCATCCTAGTCTATATTACCGCCTTATATATCAATCTCACATTTCTTCATAATTTGACATATTATTCTTATATTAAATAGAGAAACACCAAAAAAAGAATCAAATACGATTGGCTTTTGATTTCTAAAAAATAAAAAAGAAGCGCAAAAATTCAATTACAATCATCTTTTAAATATACTGAGATATACAAAGTTAGATGAGTGAGTGGAGCTCATCTTGCATCTTCATTACATCTCTCACCTGCACCTTACGTCACATATTGCAACATGGGAATAAGACTAGAAAAAATGACAATGGAAAAGGAAAATGATTACAAATCGTTTTCAGAATTTCTGAAATTTTGAGGGAAAGAAGAAAATATTTTCATTTTTGTTTTTCGTACTATGTAGTGCCAAACACAGTTTTCATTTTCAGAGCATTTTCATTTTTTCTCATGAAAACGTGAAAAATATTTTTGAAATGGGTTCTAAACAAGCACTTCATTTTTCATTTTTCCCCTAATCTTTTTCCTATTTTCCGTCACGCATTCCATCAATCCATAAATACGCACTTCCAGAAAAAAAAAAAACCCATAAGTACGTACATTTTCTCAGATAATTATACATTTTCGACTATCTAATCATTCGGTTTACTAATTCAAGTTTTTAATTCGAGTTAAGATGTGATGTTGTGTGAGAGCTTTTTACTATAGCAAAAAGTTAGATGTGACTGTTTCTGAGAGCTTTTTACTGTAGCAAAACTCGAATCTGCGAAAAGAACGGGGTATATAGATCTCGATTTTTTGAGCAAGGACTATATCTTAATTTTAACCTTGTATTTGCACCTAATAAACTACCAAAACATCATGTTCCCATTTGATTCTAATCGTTGCATTTTTCAATTCTTTATGACATTTATAACTTTGATGATCCATATCATGATAGCCCCCAAAAGGGTAATCACTCAGATGAACTTTTTGTTAAAAACTCATATTAATGCTCAACTAGGGAAGGTTAAAGGTGGTGCTCCGACCTCTCTTTCACGTCTTTCCAATATAGGACATGATTTTCTCAATAATTCTCACGATAAATCCACTAACATACGTCATTCCACCAAATAATGATATAATTGCTCACGGTAGAAATATAATAAGTTTTAAAACGGTTTATTCGAGTTTTTATGATCAAAATCACGGTTAAAAAGTAATTTAAAAGCAATAACACACAAGAATTATAGTAGTTCACCATTGATTCAAGAGCTACGTCCACTATAAGGAGGAGATAGTTCACTATTTTTCAGAGAGAATTTACACTCTAATTGCTCTGAATGAGATTTAGAGATCTTTTGACCTACAATCCCTTATTTATATCGTTGATCATCATCCCAGCTAGTTTTCCAATTTAATTTGGAGATATTTCCCTCATCTTTTAGGATAATTTCTCAAAAGATTGAGATTACAATCAATCATGATGATTTTATTACTTAAATTTCGTATGTTTGAATTACAAATAGCAAATCTCGCATCTCTCTCGACTTTCGTAGACTCGACTTCATAAGCACCCCCAAAACTATCGTCGCCTATAATTGTTGGTGTGGTTGACCTTATGTTGCCCTTTGCATCTCCTCAGAGCGGTCGACCTCCTATGGATGCCACACCCTTTACTAGCAGTCTGCTCCTAAAAGAGTTACTGTCTGACGTGACAGTTAAGGCTGAGCTGTTCTCGATCACTTAATGCTCTTATTTATGACACATGATCCCCATTCAATGCCTGATTTAAGATTTAAAATTTTACCCACAACAATAATATTGCTGATTATGGCTTGTGCATGAACCTCTTATTTTCCGCTTTGAAAAAAAAAAAGATAATTAGTACTTCATATTGTATACAATATGCTAATTATTTCTTTAGATTTTCAGTCATAACTCATTTGGATTGGACTACATTTACGTATATTCTTCTTAGAATAAAGCAAGATTCCATTTTGGAATGGTCAAAGCGTGATAATATATTTTTCTTAACTTGGTTGTTAAGTGTAATTTTGATGTTTTAACATTTTGCAATAGCATGTGTGATGGCAGAGAGATCACAATTCTAATTTCCTAGCAAAAAAGGGAAGAGAAGAACGGCAACAACAAAGACTACAATAATACAAATGATATCTCTTAGTTGACATCCCATTTCCTTAAGAGATAAAAGATACCGTGGAAAACTAGAAAATAAAATTTAAATTACTAAAAAAAAAAATTACCCTAATGAAATGCTAAGCAATAAGATGGTAAAAGGGAAAATGATGAAAAGTTAATTCCTTTTGTCATTTAGCGCTGAAGAAGAGCATATTCTTCAACTTTTATACCCGTATAGAGCATTGGAAAATCTTTATCATAATGGAGGGCCCAAAGTAGAAATACCAATATCATTTTTTATCCTAATTAAGTAGTAGTGGGGTGTAAAAAGAATTTTGTGGAAAAAAACCCTAACCACGAGCTTGCCATCATATGATGAAGAAAATTTGGTGATTAATTAATTAGCATTTTGTAGATGCAAAAGTTTTCAGGTCAAAATATAATCCGTCAAAAAGCGGGAAAAAAGCGTTGGAAATTCTATGTTTTAGCTCCATAAAGAAATAGGAGAAGAAAATTATAGTATAATTAATTGAACATTAATGTACACGAGCAACTATATATTACTTTTGAGCACTAGTTGAGTCTAGTATATATATATCATTTTCATCTTTTCTTCAGTTGTAGTCAAAAGAGAAGCTACTTGTAGTTTGAGTCTTCAGTCGTCCAATTTCTAAGAAACTTCAGAACAAATGGCAATTCGGAGAAGGAAAGACTTCTCCACTAGAAGTCTAGTCCACTGATAAGATGCGGAAATATTAGTGTGTGTATATATATATTATCACATATATGTGTTTCTAGAGGACTCGACTATATCTTGTAAATACACATATAATACAAATTGAGCTCGACTTTGATATAAAGAAAAGGCATGATGTTAAATGCCTTATATTCGTTCCCTTAGAAAAAAATAAAAAAAAAGTTCCTTGGATTAGCGAAAATGATACATAACATAGAATTTGTTGCACATTAATTAGATTCTAAGGTGAGATTGTATGCTGCTCATTAGATCATACAAGGTTTTAAATTTGGAGATAAAACTATTAGCACATATTGCCCTTATATATAATTATAGAATCGTTGGTCCTAACTCCTAAGGGGCGCTGTTGTACTCTCCGACTCGATATATATATATATATATATATATATATATATATATATACGCTATAACGATCCCATTTGTAATATTTATTCCGTATTTAGAAGATGGTACACACTATAACATGTGCTTTTCTTTTTTTCTTTAATGAGAATTAAGTATGAGCCTTTTCTTTTTTTTTTTTTTTTTGGTCTTTACTATAATATGATGTACCACCACGTTTGCATACCATTTCTCAAAAAGAATAATAATATTTATTCCATTAGGATAAAACCACCACAACTAATCTTGTATTTTGGAGTTTGAAGAGAGATTAGCTGAAAATTTGAAGAAGACGAAGAATTAGACGTATACAGGATTAGGCTTTCATTTTAAAGTTTAACCTGTTAAGTGGGGTGATCCAATACCATTATATGCATATGTAATTATGTTTATATTTAGACGATTGAGACTCAAATATTTTACTCTTAATAAGTTTTATTAGGTTGTGTTGCATCTATCTATCTAATCATAGTCACTATATGTGAGTAGCGAGATTTTAACCCTATCAAGATAAAAATAGGCGCTCTTTCAATACATATATATATATATATTATATATATATATGCTGTCGTACAGATTAATGAGTTAAAAAAAGACGGCGTGATCGGTTATTCGTGGATGGGTCAATATTGACATGATGATCGATATTGATATAAATTAAGCTCTTGCAGTAGTAGCTAGAGTAGTAGTAGTGGTATCAGCTGCCTCATGGAGACTAGCGAGCACAACAGCAGCAGCAGTAGTAGTAATATTTCAGTAGGTTTTCTAGTTGGGAGACGTACTTATAATAGCAGTATTAATAGTTATGCCGCAAGATCGGAGCGCAAGATCAGTTTTATGAAACCAAAGAAACACAGGTAACCACATATATATACATACATACATATATATATATATATATATATCCTCATGATTATCTCTTTATAATGAAATCCCAACAATATTTATCATATATACTTCTCGTTTAACTCTCTATGGCTCCCCCAAATATTAGTATATATCCTCATCACTGCAACGACTACGTATTCTCTCTCTTTTTCTCTACCCTTCAAGGAAAAATCGGATTACCTGATCATATACTTAGGGCGTTCATATCCATAATATATATACATATATATATATATATGTATATGATAGACACACAAATACATATGCAAGACTTTCGCACCATATATATGTGTGTATATATATATATATGCGTAGGTTTTCTATATATGGTACTGTTTGTTATACGTATACTTCTAGTAGTACGTACGTACCCTCATGCAGTGACATTTCCAACATGCTGTTCTGATAATTAAGGACCGACTATTCCAGAACAAAAAATTGGCGGCCAATATTTATAATTAATATACAAGCTAATTATTGGCAAAAACGAAATAGAAAAGGAACATATGAAAGAAAAGAAAAGAAATATTGACATCGATGATGTGTACAATCATCAATTTCTTCATTCATGCACTACTCCGCAAGAACAGGAAATCTATCTATGATGAGTATCTGACCACAAAGCTAAGCACACACAAGAATTCACAAACTAAGATGCTATATGATATATAATATAATATTTACATATCATATATGTATGTATGTATGTATATGGGGCATTGAGTAACTACGTATATTCATATTCTAGCTAGTTTTAATTTTTTTCCTCGGTTTATTCTTATATTTTTTTAAAACTATGAGGTATTTTAAAAAAAAAAATTGAAAAACATGTCAATTTGACCCCTTAACGATAAAAAAGAGAGTAAAAAGAGAAAGATACCTTTAAAAAATTTCTGAAAAATATTTTAATCATTTAAAAGATCATATTCGCCTCAAAATAAAACATAAATTTTATCCCCTAAAAAAACATAAATTTTAGAAACTACAAAAAAACAATATGTTTATCTCTTACATTTTGCTTAGGGCTAGCTTATATGATCTTTTAAATGCTTAAATTTTCTTTTTCAGAAACTATTTAAGAGTATCTTTATCTTAATATCTTGCTATTTTTGTTCATAAAGTGCTTAAGGGATGAAATTGAAATATTTTTTTTAAATTAAAATTATATTTTTGTAGTTTTTAAGAATAGAAGGGAAATATCGAAAAGATTAAAACTAATAAGAGGTATATTCATATAATATATGTACTAAGAACAACCTATATATAGTCTAGTTCTACCTGAATTAGAAATGGTTACATTATTTGAGCGGAGATTTGGTAGAAATATAGTTAGATTATGGGGTGCCAATTTAATGGGATTCGATATCATTTAAACTCTCATATAATTTATTAAAAAAAATGTGAACAATATATATGCATGAGATCCAACTTTATTAATATACCAGGAAATAGGTTTTAATTGTGGAGGCATATATATATATATATATATGTATATATAGGTCACCATCTGTAACACCAGGAAATATATTATATTTATTTCTGTGTACGTACATACTAGTGATCAGTATTGTATATACCACAAAATAAAAATTATATTAAATAAATGGAAAATCAAATTAATTGATTGAATACAAAGTATTCAAGGTTCTCTTTCTCGTTTTGTTATTTAGTTCCGAAGACTTCTTTTTTTTTTGGCTGTTTAGTTCCTAAGACTTGTAAGCGGGTAAAACAAGCCAAGATATAGTCATATAGATATACGATGGGGAATCCGGAAGTGGACAAGGCTGCTGAAGGCGTTCAGCAATTAATTGTAGTTATTCTTTCGCTTTTTCTTCCTCTTTTCTTAGTTTCCCGACAACTTCTGGCCCATTATATCCATATACATATTTTATAATGTTCTTTAACATTGTGAAATATATACAGCTAGCTATGGCCCTAGAAAATCTTGCCTTTTATTCTTAATTAATTAATATTGTAGCCCTATCTTGACTATATGGACATTGAAGTACTTGTCACGCATATGATTTTATATACATATACATATATATATATATGTGTATATATATGTGTGTGCTCTAGCTTGCTCTTTGGTCTTTTTATGTAATTAGTCTGCTTTTATTCCTGATCTTCTCTCGCTCTTCATTATTTGCTGGTAGTAGACGTCTCCCTTCCCCTTTCCATGATTCCATCCCTTTCATGCACGCACAATATATTATATGTTTGTGTGTGCGCTATTATATATGTGTATATATATGTATGTGTGTACATAATATTCACTCATATTTTATGTATGTATGTATGTGTGTACATAATATATACTCATCTTTTATGTATATATATGTTAAAATGTTATTATTTTTTAAATGTAAAAATCTTAGAAATTACTAAGGTCATTAGCCAGACAAATTAGTATTATTGGGATTTGGGAATTTGGAGAAGAAAAGTGGTCATGCATGCATCTGATATTTATTTTTTTTTATTTCATCTTTTTAAGGGGACCCATGAACATGATTTTGTTGTAAAAGGGAAACTGAGCTTTAAATTTGCAGCCAAGTTTCGGATCTTGATCTAGCTATTATTTAATGATCCTAATATTGGTTCCACCACAATATCCAATTAATCCAGCACTATCTATAATTCCTTTTGGGTGGGAAAGTTCTAAAACTAGAAAAGTACAAGCGAATAATTTAGTTAGTAAAGAGAAAACAAATCATATCTTAAGCACTAATTAGTATTTTAATCATGAGCTAGCCATATTGGTAGCTTTCTTTTGAGGTGTGAGAGTTTCTTATCTAATTATTAGTTTAGCTTCTCTATTTTCCATTATACGATTATTATTATTATTATTATTATTTTGTTTAATACATTTTGAGCGGGGAATTGGGCACATGATGAGATTGTTGGTGGGTTTCGACCTAGTTAAGATGTCATGTTAGTCTCCTTTAACACAAATTATTCTTCTTTGTAGTTTATTTCAAAAGGGAAAAAAACAAAATTGTACATCTAAAAAATTGTACATCTAATGGATACACAAAATGTGTAGGGTAAAAGGGCTCGTTTCATCAATGCCATGGCATGCGGTGTTTGCCTTTCTAAATCCACTGCTGATAGGAGTAATTCAAGTGAAATGCCAAGGTGCAAAATTTTCTCCTTTTCATACACACCCTGCAGAGATGCGGACCTTTCTGCTGGCTACTGTCGTCTACTGCTTTGCCTTCGCCGCCAACATAAAATGCCGCCGCCGGCGCACAACTTATGCCCTACTCTCCGGGCACCTGGCTCTCACCTCTGGATCCCTTTCTTCCATTTCGTTGTTCTCCATCTTTCTTCCAATGCAATGGGGGCGACTCGTTTTCGTCTCATGGATCGTTTTTTCCGTCCTAGTCTTTCGCCAATTCATAATATATTGGCCTTTCCAATGGATTCTCAAGGCAGTTTCCCAACTTCTTAGGAACATAAGAAAAAGGTTCAATATTAATGGTGAAGTTAACTTAGATGAGCGCCCACAATCAGTACTTGTGTTAGTGTAAGTAATACGTATTATCAACTACATCATCATATATATTAGCTATTATTATTTATTAACTACCCCAAGTAAGGGGATCGAGCCCGATAGGGGTACAAATACAATGTATAATTAGTAAATAATCCCCATTTGACTACTAAAATCGTAAGTAGTACTTGTAAATATTGTAAGTTATTAATAAAAAAAATTGCAAATATTGTATGGATGTTTGATTATGTATATAGAGAAGCGGATTATATATATATTGCCCCGTTTAATTTAACTGATCATCTTTTGAAATATATAGTACCACAGACTGCACTTGCCGGTATAGTTCTTTTAAAATTATAGAAAAGCTCTTGAACAAATATTCATTTTTTTTTATTTATTTTTTGGTTGTAATGCCCTGGCCTTTTTGGATCGGTCGGCGGCTGAAGATTCCATAGGGCCATCTTACTTTTCAACCTAATGCAGTTTCGTGGCAATATTAAGGGAGAAAGAGAGAAATAAACTAAGATTTAAAATGAATTAAAATTAATAGGTTAATAGTTTACGTAAGTTAATAAATAGGCAAAATTATTGTTTTCATTTATAATTTGTCTGGTTATGAATCATAACTTAACAAGTTATTGTCCATAATTTACGGTTTTTGTCCATAACTTGTCTGGCTATAAACCATAACTTGACAAGTTTGTCCATAATTTATCTGGTTATGAACCATAACTTGACAAGTTACGACATATTAATTTTTATAACTAAAAATTGACCTATATACTTTTTTAAACCTTTTATATTGGCCTATTTTTTATTATTTCCCCAATATTAATGTGGTTGACGACAGTCTAAAGGATATTGGCCAGATTACATTTGATCCAAGAGGGCCCACCATCCACAATTCAAGGATTCAAATCTATGATTAGTATACTAATTATATTATTAATGCTGGTCATGATTTCTTCAAAAAGGGATTGTGGGAACAAAATTTTCATATTCATTAATTCCAAGGCATGCGTGTCTTTTAATTATATTTAGTTGACACGGGTTGCTAGTCACAATTTAATTAGTCAATAAAACATGTATAGATTTGGAATGTGTAAATCATGTTGTCGCTAGTACATATACACAATGTCACTAGTATTTTTAAATCTGAACTGCTATACATTATCTCTTTTACATTCTATTATGTTTTTTTTTGTTTTTGATCCATTTTTTATCGTCGAAACTTACTTCCTCCAAGATTGACGGATTTTTAGATATATTAAAACTACTTAGAAAAAGATAATTATTTACTAACTTAAAATGGAAGAAATAACATGATAAACTCCAATTTATTTTTTTTTTTGAAACGACAATTTATTTGTATTATATAAAATTACATTGTCTCTCTCCTAGATGCTTTTCAATTTAATACTATATATTTTAGGCTTTTTTTTTTTTTTTTTACATCCTCAAATTCTAAGTGCGAATTTAGAAGTATGAAAAGTCTTTAAATATATTGAAATTTTCAGTACTTAATTATTGGTTAGCAGATTTGCTTTCATTTTAAGTTAAGTAGGATAATCTAGAATCTAGCTACCTCCATAGTTTGCACAAAAGTGTATACCTTGTATTATCAGTGTACGCAACGTTAACGGGACAAGTATTAATCTTGTAATTGTCAAAACAGTTATCGAGCTATATAAAGAAAGACAAGGTTAATTATTATAATATATCCATCATCTATTTTTCTTGTGCAGTTTATCCTTCTTGTTATTGACTTAATTTCTTTCATCGCCAGGTTGGTCAACATATTAATTGTATATATAATATATATATATAAAAGAAATATCGGTACAAGATCTGAGAAACTACTGGCTAGCTAGGAATACTTTGGATGCTTCATTCTTTCCAAACCCCTTTCAGGTAAAGACATATATAACTTCAAACATGAATTATAGGATTTGCGAAAGAGACGATTTTATCATGAAGGGAATGTCCGTACGTGCTTGACGAGACAAACTAATTACTTCGTCAACAATATTACACAAAAGTCCTCTCTACGTAAACGCAAAGTTAGTAGATCTTTACGCTGGGGTGAGCTCTTAGGATAACAAATCTCATGTTGTTGTTATTGGTAGACTTGCCTTGTTCATTTCGCTGATTTGAGTTTAGAATTCGAGTTTTGCTACAGTAAAAAGCTCTCACAAACAGTCACATCTAACTTTTTTACTACAGTAAAAAGCTCTCACATAAAATCACATCTCAATTCGAATTAAAAACTCGAATCAGCGAACTGAACGGGTAATTTTTTGAGAATTAATTTTATGAATTCCTCTTGAACTATGTTACTTGTGTCATGCCCCTCAAATTTTGAAACCTCTCCATGTATAATATGCCTTCATATACACCCATCCAATTTTGAAACATGCTACTTTTGGACAGATTAACACATTTGAACATGCGAGGAGGTCAAATTTGTTAATTTATCTAAACCTTTAGCCAACTTAATTGAATTCGGGTTTGTTAGCAACTTTTTTTTCCCTCCTGTTTTCTTACTTTTGAGCAACTACTCTAACGAGGAAATATATTTGAGATTTAATGCCTAATTAATTTATTTTGGATGAAAAGCATCCATTAACCCCTAAATGTTGCACCTAAGTTTAGACAAAGTGACAACTTCACAATTTCGTCCATAAAATAGATCAGGGAGTTTCAAAGTTAGAAGGGCAAATCTTCGAAAAAATATTATAGATCAGGGAGAGGGTAACAGGTACGTTTTTAAGTTCAGGGGATAGTAACACAAGTAACATAATTCAAGAGGAATTCATAAAATTTTAGAAATGTTTAATGTATAATGAGGTCAATATATGTGGCAAATATTATACTCTTAGCTCAAGGATCCCAAAGGGATTAATTTCGTATCTTCGTTTTTCTTTTCTTCTAGAAGATATATATACACACACATTCACACACACATATGTATATACATATATATATATATATAATACTTGTTGGTCTCTGTACATATCAAGCAGTACTAGCTAATTGGCTGGAACATTAAAAGCTCCGCATATCCTTTCGTGGAATAGATACAAGGCCGTATGTATATGTACAATTAAAATCTATCTCTCATGAATAATATAATACCTTGTCATATCCCTCTTTCCTCATGGTAAATTATATTGTTTATGCTAGCTAGATCTCGAAGCCTTTCTGAAATATTATAGCCAAGAAGCCATAGCTAGTTAGCTGATGATTTTGGCAGCTTAAAGATCTTGAATAAAAGAGACAATGGCTGATTCTATAGAGAGGTAATTAGTATAGCAGCTATATATTTAGTCTATTTTTTTTCTGTTTTAATGTAGATTGCAACTCAGTACAATATCCATTAACGAATGAGCCCCACCAAAAAAAAAAGTATTAACTTTTATATATCTATGAGTTTTTTAACCTGTGTCCTCGTTTATTCTCCATGTTTCGGTACCAAACTTTTTTCCATTTTTAATTTCTATTTAGTGTTCACAGAATTTCTATTTCTATCTTACCATAGAAATTAACAACAAGTAGCATATTAAAGCGTATAAGTTTTCTTATTATTATTATTATAGGATTCTGATCAATATTCTTTGCTTAATTCTTTTCTTTGTGTGAATTAGGTATGAGCAATCAAGTCTAGTAATTGGTTCCTCCATGGAGCTCCTGCACACAGCTTTTGGCTCTACCGTAACGCTGTTGCTCACTCTTGTTGGATTCAAATACCAAGGCTCAGCCACGACTCTATTCAGAGAACACAGCTTTGTGATTTCTCTCTTCATCATCGACGTACTCGTCTATATCATTGCTTTTGTGAACGTAGTCGCTATAAGATCAACAAGTACTAGCAGTAGTACTACTACTAGCAGTTCCGAGAATTCAAACACCATACTCAGCTACAAGCACATTTTTCTCACTTCTGGAGCTGTTGGCTGCGAGTTACTTCTATTCATCCTCGTAACTCTCGCTCGATGGTTCGTGATTAACATGTTTGTGTTGTTAATTTTCGAGGTCCTACGTCGTTGGCACCGACAAATAAACGAGCTGCTCTTGACCGTCACTTCTTTGTTTGTACCAGCCATTAACTACTTGATTCACAGCATGTTTCAGCCTCTTTATAGCAATGGTTTTTGGATGCTAACAATATTATGCGTCTGGGGACAAGAAATTTTTGCTACATATCCTTTGTTTACTCGCGAGATTCGTGCAGAACAAGATCGAGAAGTTGGTACTATTTGTAACTATATATTTTGTAACAATATTGTTTTCCACTCAGCACTTTATGGTGAAGATTCTTGGTTTCTAAGGATCTATAATAGCGGGCTTTCCTTTTCTTCTGAGGCTGGTAGAGCTAATATGGAACATGAAGCTGCTGGAGGTGATGTTCAGATGATCCATATGGTGTAGTTTTGGTTTATTTTATTGTATTTTATTTTTTTTTTATAATTATCTGGAGGTTGAATGGAATGGGAAGTTACCCAAAAAAATAAAAAAATAGTCGTATATATGGAAGTTGAGACCTCAAATATTGGAAAGTTACCTGCTATAAGGCGTATGATCACCAGTACCAATATGGTGTAATCTTGAATTCGAGCAATTAAAATCTTGTCATGCGTTATATATATCATGCTTTCTCTCTCTTAAATGAATAAAGGAATGAAGTCACACTTTCACTAGTACAACTGAAGAAAAAGACAATAGTGAGAGATGTAAAACTAGAATATTTCATCCGCTCATTAACGCTTTCAAGTTCCATAATCTAATCAAAGTTATTGCAGCTACTTTTTACGCTGATTATATAATTGGGTCTCTACGAAATCTATTATTATCTAAAATAACTCTAAATGATGAACAAAATCTTTGTCACACATCATACCAACCATATTATTATCGTCATCTTCTTCGTAAACAATAGGTTCCCTTCTTCTCATTGCCTATGTTGAATTAAGAGGCTCTTCACCATACCATTTCCCTATTTCACAAGTACGATGAATCCATTAGGTCATTTCTACTTTAAAGTACTATAATAACGATGATCATGATATTACCTGAAAATGAATGGGGTGTCATGATGGTTATCAATTATAAGTCGAGAATATTAGAGAATATGCCCTTTTTATTTTACGGCATTTTTGGAGATGTTTAGTTCATGGATTAGAACCATGTGATTAGAACTATTTTGATTTACGTGTATTTTTTGTGAGAGAAAATACTGTAACAAACCACGAACTATGATTCGAATCAGGGAACGAATCTAGGTACCAAATATCCTATGATTATGCCATTCATTAGTTAATATATGAAAGGAGAAGTGAGAAATAACTTATAACGTTTAAGAAGGTTCTATTAATATCATAGACTTTCTCAGCCTCACGGTGTTTTCTTATAATCTCTTTAATAATCGCCATAAAATGGTGCCCACCTATAAGGAAATAGAGGGAAAGTGAATTTACGACCTCCACAACTTAACACTAATCATCCACCCAAAAAGACACATTTTTCTCATTTTTTGAGTACTTATTGGCTCCACTCAGAATTGCTTCTAACTTTCATCCTTGTCATTCTGGTACTTTTTTTTGAATAAATGATGAGAATAAGTAACTAGCATCAACACGAAACAAGACACAATCTACACTATGGCACCCCTCATAATTAATTCCTATCTCATATTAAGCTGCTCAATCTATATTATTAAATTAAAAAGAAAAACTAAAAAGTTAACAAAGGATATTCGGAATACATCAAAGGCCGATACATACATCAATTTGAGTCCAATGGTGTCAGTATTATTATAATATTTTTCTCATTTCTGGCTCCAAATTATTGCTTCTAATTATTTTCATCCTTGCCATTCTCGTTCGATGGTCTCCTAATAATATTATCACAATACGTGATGTTACTACGGACGACGAGTTCCAAGCTATCTTCTAGTTAAGATTCTTGGCTTACCCTGGATTTTATTGTGGAGTTACGTTTTCTTTTTCTTTTTTTCTTTTTTTCTTTTCTGCTTTCTCACTTTCATTCTTTCCTTTTTTTTTTTTTTTTGGTCTTTTGATAATCTTCTCACTTTGATTTATCATACATCGATTATTCCTTCATTTTGTTCGTCTAGTCAGTATTCATATTCCTTCTTTTTATGTTGCATGCACCTGCTAATGGATGGGATGGCAATATTTAATAATTATTTTTGTCTTTTGTTCCGGTGATCTTGTTATAAATCAAGTTCTCACATTGCACCTTTCGCCTCTCATGCGTACGTGTCAGGCGGAAGTTGCCCCCTCAAAGTTGGGAACTTTACTGCTAGACCCTATTGGGTTGACCGTTTGTTACTCTCTATTTACTTTGCGGGTTTGAATTGTGTATGATTAAATTTATATGTGAGTTTTTTGTGTTTAAATTGGTGTTAGTAGTGTAAAGTTTAAACCGGAAATAAAATTTGAATCAATATTTAGTTACATTAAATTAGAACAATGGGGTTTTTTTTTTAATAAAATGTGAGTGAAAATAATTGGCGGAAACTTTTGAGTTGAGTTTTGAACAGTAAAGGAACCTTAAGAATTTTAAGGAAGGGGTAAAGTGGTGTTCAACCTTTAATTTTAAATGGATAGGAAAAGTTTGAGGGTCATAATAGCTCATGCGATAAATGATCACATGTCATACAATTCTCGACATTAAATCTCTTGAGCATTCAGCATAACATCACCTAACAGACGAATATCATGTTTCATATAGTTCAACAATTGTTTTCTAAGAATCTGAGGATTCGATAATTGAACTTCATCAAATGGGATGGTGCCTTTAGAACCTAATTGTGGACATAAGTCTTACCAATGTAGCCAGATTAACTAGGATCAGATTGATGAGTGGGACCAAATAAACCCTAAACTCGAATTTAAATTTAAAATGTTATGCAACCAAATAACAAGTTTTAATTTCAAACCCACCTAAACCCTCCAACCAAACAGGGGGTATATCTATTAAATATAATATTCCTTTGCAGTAAAGGAACTCATGACACAAATATAATTTTCTAATGGGAAATTATAATAGATAGGTCTTTAAAAAAAATTGTTGTGAATAGTATATTCTAAAACATTTAAAATAAATAACAAATTTATGTTAAATGATTCGTTTACAAAGCAAATTCATAAGATAAAGTCATCGTAAATATACTTTGTAAATGAATCATTTGTCATAAATATTTTGAAAAATAAATACTAATGGCGCGTTTGTAACTTGTTCTAAAAATAATTTTGTTTTTTTATATGAAAATGAAAATGAAAGCGTTTTCAATCTCAGACAGAAATTATTTTTGAAAATGCGTTTGGTAGTTTTATCAAGAGATTATTTTCAGTATAAAAAACTCATTAATGTCTCTCTCTACTCGAGAGAGGAGAAAACGAAGACACAAAATAAAAAATGACTAACAATCATTTTTCATTTCTCTCTCATTTTACACTAAACCAAAAAATCGTTTTCATTTCCGTTTTTTATTTTTATTGTGCCAAACGCCGTTTTAAAAATGTTTCCATTTTTTATTTCTAAAAAAACGTGAAAAACAAAAACGAGATCAATTCTAAACAGAGCCTAGATCTTTTTTCCTTTTTCTAATTAAGAGAAATCCCACGTTGAATATGTACATCAAGGAGATATCTAAGTTGTGTGGGTTTATAAGTCTAAAAGCACCCTAGGAAAATGGTCTAATTAAAAAGTAATTCTAGCTAGCTAGCAACATTTTTGGTCAAGTTTAGTGGTCATCCTAGCTAATCCATTATTCGTGAGTTTTGACTTCCTTGATATAAGTTGTATATATTTGTTTAACTAAGAGGTAAGATGTTATTGGGAAGGTGCATGCTTAATTAACGCCCAAGTACTTGCTTATATAATACTTTCAGTTTATGATGAGTATGCACAACATAATTACTATTAGGCTAAGCCTGAAACTCAATACTTCTTATTGTTTATCATGCAAGTAAGGGTATATAATATTTGTGAAAGAGGGTGGCGAAATAGTTCAGAATGTGCATTGGGATAAGAAAAAAAAAAGGTTATTCTTTGCGGCCTTATTTTGCACACATCATAAAACACTATAGGCTCATTTGGTTTATGTGTTTAAATTAGTGATTCTTGATTCTAACGTTTAAAATTTAAAATTTTTATAAGAACAAAACATTGTAGCAGAATTAAAATTATAAATTTAAACATATAAAACAAACGAATTGTATATTTTATATAGAGAACAGACAATAACGTTATCATGGTAATTAGGAAAACGAATAATGATAATTAATCAAGTACGTCCCATGTTACCAGAAAGTCAGGTGCTTGTTGACGAGGCCAAATCAAATTAAAGACAAAACGATCATAAATTATCATGGTATTGAGCATGACGAATCAAAAATTAAATCTGTCGAGATGTTTGTTTAAAAAAACAAAAAACAAAAAACAAAGAGAAAATTGTCGATGGTGTTCCCATATTCTATTACCTTATCACCACACGCATATTATAGGCATCGGAACCTCTCGTGCACGTGCCACGCACACAAGAAGCACATATACAACACAAGACAAACTAAATAATCCCAAAATTTTTATCCAGCAAAAAAATTAAATAATAACCAAAATTTGTCCTCTCAAAAGTAATCCAATATTTGTGGAGGAAGGAAGCTATATGCTACGTACCATCGGCACTTATTTGTTATTTTTTTAATAGAATGTATAAAGGAAGATATATATATATATATATATTGGAGAGATTGTAATATTTTTTGAAAGATGAAAAGTCAAATGTTCAAAAATAGAGAAGTAAGCCAATAGGTTTATAAGAAAACATGTTAGGTGTCATATTACTTAATTATGACGCGCGTGCGAGCAAGGCGCAATAGATATATTTTTGTTTTCTTTACTTACGTACAGTTTTCCACCCCTGGTTTGAACAATTTGGATCCAATTTGGATCCAATTTGGATGGACATTAACGATGAGCTGACTGGTCGTACACATGTACGTATAAAATTATGTAGGCATATCAGCGCCCAGGCGTTAGACAAAAAATATAGATTAGGATCTATGCTTATCTAATATTACCTATTACATACGATACTAAGTAATGCATATAATTTATAACTTTTTTTATATCCATTAAGCTTTATTTTTAAAGGAGTTTCTCCACTAGTCTGTCGTATTAATAGTCATATTTTTAATTTAATCAAAATTACATTAAATTAAAAAAATATGCAGAATAGACAGATTTTAATACATGATACAAATATATATTGAGTTACACAAACTAGCACGGCTTAAATGGCTATGGGCGGAGGTAGGCGAGTTGTTGACCTATCTCTCATCAGTAATCAAGTCGAATCAAATTTGCAATCTTCCCCAAACCACCAACCTAGCTAGAGATTCGATCATATCCCATTTTTTTCAGCCCTTTTTCGTATTGTTTCAATAATATCATAATATCATGTCATTTTAATTAAAATATTTAACTAACATGAATTTTTTTTATTAACGTGGTATATGATATTTTATTTAATTTACAAGGTATTTAATTAACTGGACGTGATGTGATATGTTATGAATGGAGGAATATAAAGGAGACAAGAACAAGAAAATACAGGTCGAATCCATTAGACCAAACTGTCTGACAACTTAATATGGTTTTTTTTTTTTTGGCCATTAGACCAATCGGTCTTGGGCAAATTAATAAGCCTTTTGACTTATCGTAGAATAGCAACAAAGAAATCTAGAATATGTTAAAAAAAAAACCCCATTAATTTATTTTGTTCTTCTTGATTTATACTTGCTGATAAATAACTTTGCCAGTTGTCAAGATTGTCGGTCATTAATTTTCTTCTCATTCAGCTAGACTTCAATCGCCATCTTTTCAATTCTTCTCTACAATCAAGTGCTTTACTTGCTTTTCAAGATACAGAAAACAACTAACTGATCAGGTCGGCATCGTATAATATAATTTAAAATTTCTAGAAAAATCGCTTTTTGAACTAAACTTTCTAGAATAAACTTATACGATAACACGAGAGCAGGCCCCTAACGGTAATAGAGATGCAGCAGATGCTGATTCTGGTAGTTGAACTTTTTAATTATAAATTAATTATTGTATTGCAGCCGACTATTTTATTATCCTAATTACTTGGGACCCCACGTTTTCAATTTGTAGTTTTGCTGATTTGGGTTTCTATATATAGACATTCCAATATATCATTTTAACTCTCTACCTTGGAGTTATATATTATTTAGCTAGTGAACTGATATATATCAAGATCGATCGATTGCTGCTTAATATTTAAGCCCCTATATTAGTAGTATATCTGGGCAGAAAGCTTCTGGTAGTAGATCACCATGGCCAGTGTCCAAGAAAGGTCTGACACCATGCTTCTGAACTTCAAATTAACAAATTGTTTTTCTGTTTTGGTTTTTTATTTGTTTTTTTGGTTTTTGTTTTATCTTTTTGTTCATGATTTAATTCAAAACTAGACTCAATTAAATGTAAAGTGAAAAAAAAAGTTCAAAAAGTTAGATATTTCTTTCTATGGCATTAATGTACATATGTGTGTGTGAGAGAGAGAGAGAGAGAGAGCTCATGTAGATGCAAACTGCAGTACAAGGGGTATATGATATTTTTACTAGAAATTAATATATATATATATATATATGTTGTAAAACGGTGTATTAATTTAATTTTCTTTGCTTTTTCTTAATTTATAATTTTGTTTTGATACGTATAGTACTAGTGCAACTCGTATTATTGAGCAGCGACAACAACTTGAATATTCCTCCAAAGACTTCCAGACAGCCTTCAGCTTCATCATCGGACTACTTCTCGCACTTGTAGGAGTGAAGTATCAAGGCTCAGGAACAACCCTATTCAGAGAAAACAGACTAATCGTGTCTCTTTTCATCATGACCGTATGCCTTTACGCCATGGCGTTGGTGAAGATGACTCTTACAGCAAGATCGCCTGATCAATATCATGATGATGATCAGACCTCTTCAAATCACTCTCTCGCACCGCCGTCAGATGATAATCAAACGCCTGTTCTTCTCGTCGCCGGAACTACTGCCTCGGAGCTGCTTCTCTACGTTCTCCTCACTCCTCTTGGTTGGTTCTTGGTCAACATTCTTGCATTAGTTTTTCTCGGAGTGCAACATTATCGCCAACGAAGAAACTTGTTCGCCATTTTTAAGAGGTCTAAATCTTCGACTGATGATCAAACAACTGATCATGGGAGTGCTACTAACGATATCCAGTTGTCCAACGTAGTATAATGATCATTAATTATTACTAAAATACTGGTCTTTCGATGTATATAAACGGAAAAAAAAAAAAGTGAAAAGGGTATATAAATTAGCTCCTTTTTGTTGAGAAAGGTGTCTTATTTTACATATAAATCCATCATTATTTTATCTGCATGATCAATGAAATAAAGTACGTTAGTGACGTGTTTCTACTATTTTTTTTTCATTGAATAATCATTATAGTGACGTGTGAATTATAAACCATATGATATATGACTTCTTATCTGTAACAATTTTGTTGACTATAATTATAAAAAAAAAAAAAAAAAACAATTTTGCTGACTATTGGTATTTTGGCCGAATATATCAGTCGTTTTCTTTTCTGGTTATCTTTTCGAAAACATATATGAATTACTTTTCCGTTTATCTAATCGTCTATTTGCACAGTCCAAAGGCGCAATAAATAAACAATTAGTAATTCTATTGCACCAAAAAGTTTGGAGTCCTAGCCTGCTATGCTTTTTTGGGACCCGACATTTTTAGGCTCTATTTTTTTTAACTTGTTTGATATATATATATATATATATATATATATATATATATATTTTTTCACACAGAAGTTTATAATATATAGGACCCAAAAAATAATGAGCTTGTTGCAATACATCCTCGACTATACTATACACGTATCAGCCTTTCAATAGCTCCTGATCATAGTGGTCATAACACATATGATTTCTTTAATTTTCAATTAACAAAACAAGAAAATATTTCCATTCAAGTAATGTATTTGGGATATTTGCAATCAATAGAATATCCGGCTATAACGTTTTTTAGGCTCGGTAAGTGCCTGCCGAAGTCAGATTTTACTAATATTTCTCTTTTCTCCACCTTTTTTTGTTTATTTAATTATCTCTTTGTTTTTTTTCCAGAGTTAATTCAATATCGACAAAAAGTCGTCTTTATATATATATATATATATATGAAAACTTGGATTTCATCAAATAATAGAACAGCAATATATATTAGCCATTAGAGCATCAGAAATTCGTAATTATAAATTAAGGGGGATTTCTACGGTACAGATAATCATGACTTATACGGTTCCGAGCAAAGTACGTAATTAATTAAGGAGATTATTACAAATAATAAAAAAACAACCATGGTTGAACAAACTGACTGAACTCAGAAATCATTATATATATAGAAACGCCGATTTAGCAAATTCTATCAATTATTACAGACCACTCAAGCAATCTTATGAACTTCGCTGTTGCCTAACCAAAAAAAAAAAAAAAAAGTATTAATATCTGCTTGCATATACGTAAATCATGAAACTTTATATGAAAGTTTACTTACGCACGTGCCAATATTACTCTATAGCTAGCCTAGTACAATTTGGGTCGTGTAACATTTGATCATATATATGTATATATAGAGAGAGAGATTAGACGATAGGTATGGAAGGGTTGAGCTGGATCAACTGAACAAGATCATGATGTTGAGAGTCCGGCAAGTTGAGAGGCGGCAGAGAAAACTGACTGTAAGTTGAGCTTCCTCTCCTAATCTCTTGCATTGTCATCAAAGCCGCGACTGTGTTTCTGAATATTCCTTGACGGCCCAAATTTACAGCCTCGCTTACTAATTCTCTTTGCTTCTCTTCTACTTTGGCTGGGAAAAACGCGTCAATAAGACTTTCGCACTCCTTGACCAGCTTTGAAACGATATCAGTAGTGAAAAAGGGTTGTTCCAGAACTTTCTGGATGAACAGCAAGCGTAATACTCCACCTGTTCGCTTATCATATTTCTTCAATATTTTCGCCAGCCCTACAAAATTATACCCCAAGAAAGGGAAAATATATGTAATTTATTCGAACATCAACCAATTAAAATTGAGTTTTTGTTAATCACAAATTATTGAACGGAAAAACAAAACTAAGTAAAATTTGTGTCGCTGAGGAAATTAAGGACCTGTGTAATTGATATTGCTGTAATTCTCTAAAAGCACCATTTCTCCGTGGAAATCAACAATATCTTTTCTGATTTTCCCCATTTCCTCTTTATAAATTGTCTCCGAATTAGGCTGAGTTCCACTTGGCCCCCACATATCAATCACTAACTGGATTCGATGCTGTAACTCCTGCATATATATTATATTATATATACACGCATATTATATGACTTTAGTGGGTATTTTTCGGAACTAAGATACATTTAAGCGATTTATTTTAGCTTTGTATTAAATTTTATGCATTTGTACTTGTGTGTGTGGCAATATTAAATATGAAACGTTGAATTATTATAAGATTTGGTTACGCAAACAAAACAAATATATTCGACACTACAATGTATTGAGCTGAAGCTTGTGTTTCGAAGCCACCAAACTTCAGAATATAATATTTATTTTATGAGGAGCATATATAAATTTATAAATTAATGTGTAGCTAACCATCTTCCAATTAACCAGGCTTATTCCAAAAGCATATTCAGAAAGATATGCCTGCTTTTTGGTGTTTAGTATGTGTTAGCTCCATAAAATAATAGTATGATAACCCATTTGCCTTTGTTATTAGAAAGTAATCTTTCCTTTACGTTTTCTCCATATATATATAAATAAAGTTAATGTATATGCCATTTTTCTTTCTATCTTTCCTAACTAATCCTTCTACTAACAGCAATATAAAAGCAGCCTGGACGCTTTGATATATATATATATATATTCATTCACCCAGAAGTTTATAATATATAGGACCCAAAAAATAATGAGCTTGTTGCAATACATCCTCGACTATACTATACACGTATCAGCCTTTCAATAGCTCCTGATCATAGTGGTCATAACACATATGATTTCTTTAATTTTCAATTAACAAAACAAGAAAATATTTCCATTCAAGTAATGTATTTGGGATATTTGCAATCAATAGAATATCCGGCTATAACGTTTTTTAGGCTCGGTAAGTGCCTGCCGAAGTCAGATTTTACTAATATTTCTCTTTTCTCCACCTTTTTTTGTTTATTTAATTATCTCTTTGTTTTTTTTCCAGAGTTAATTCAATATCGACAAAAAGTCGTCTTTATATATATATATATATATATGAAAACTTGGATTTCATCAAATAATAGAACAGCAATATATATTAGCCATTAGAGCATCAGAAATTCGTAATTATAAATTAAGGGGGATTTCTACGGTACAGATAATCATGACTTATACGGTTCCGAGCAAAGTACGTAATTAATTAAGGAGATTATTACAAATAATAAAAAAACAACCATGGTTGAACAAACTGACTGAACTCAGAAATCATTATATATATAGAAACGCCGATTTAGCAAATTCTATCAATTATTACAGACCACTCAAGCAATCTTATGAACTTCGCTGTTGCCTAACCAAAAAAAAAAAAAAAAAGTATTAATATCTGCTTGCATATACGTAAATCATGAAACTTTATATGAAAGTTTACTTACGCACGTGCCAATATTACTCTATAGCTAGCCTAGTACAATTTGGGTCGTGTAACATTTGATCATATAATATATGTATATATAGAGAGAGAGATTAGACGATAGGTATGGAAGAGTTGAGCTGGATCAACTGAACAAGATCATGATGTTGAGAGTCCGGCAAGTTATGTATATATAGAGAGAGAGATTAGACGATAGGTATGGAAGGGTTGAGCTGGATCAACTGAACAAGATCATGATGTTGAGAGTCCGGCAAGTTGAGAGGCGGCAGAGAAAACTGACTGTAAGTTGAGCTTCCTCTCCTAATCTCTTGCATTGTCATCAAAGCCGCGACTGTGTTTCTGAATATTCCTTGACGGCCCAAATTTACAGCCTCGCTTACTAATTCTCTTTGCTTCTCTTCTACTTTGGCTGGGAAAAACGCGTCAATAAGACTTTCGCACTCCTTGACCAGCTTTGAAACGATATCAGTAGTGAAAAAGGGTTGTTCCAGAACTTTCTGGATGAACAGCAAGCGTAATACTCCACCTGTTCGCTTATCATATTTCTTCAATATTTTCGCCAGCCCTACAAAATTATACCCCAAGAAAGGGAAAATATATGTAATTTATTCGAACATCAACCAATTAAAATTGAGTTTTTGTTAATCACAAATTATTGAACGGAAAAACAAAACTAAGTAAAATTTGTGTCGCTGAGGAAATTAAGGACCTGTGTAATTGATATTGCTGTAATTCTCTAAAAGCACCATTTCTCCGTGGAAATCAACAATATCTTTTCTGATTTTCCCCATTTCCTCTTTATAAATTGTCTCCGAATTAGGCTGAGTTCCACTTGGCCCCCACATATCAATCACTAACTGGATTCGATGCTGTAACTCCTGCATATATATTATATTATATATACACGCATATTATATGACTTTAGTGGGTATTTTTCGGAACTAAGATACATTTAAGCGATTTATTTTAGCTTTGTATTAAATTTTATGCATTTGTACTTGTGTGTGTGGCAATATTAAATATGAAACGTTGAATTATTATAAGATTTGGTTACGCAAACAAAACAAATATATTCGACACTACAATGTATTGAGCTGAAGCTTGTGTTTCGAAGCCACCAAACTTCAGAATATAATATTTATTTTATGAGGAGCATATATAAATTTATAAATTAATGTGTAGCTAACCATCTTCCAATTAACCAGGCTTATTCCAAAAGCATATTCAGAAAGATATGCCTGCTTTTTGGTGTTTAGTATGTGTTAGCTCCATAAAATAATAGTATGATGGCCCCATTTGCCTTTGTTATTAGAAAGTAATCTTTCCTTTACGTTTTCTCCAAACCCATTTGCCTTTGTTATTAGAAAGTAATCTTTCCTTTACGTTTTCTCCATATATATATAAATAAAGTTAATGTATATGCCATTTTTCTTTCTATCTTTCCTAACTAATCCTTCTACTAACAGCAATATAAAAGCAGCCTGGACGCTTTGTTATAAGTATATATTTATACACATATACACACACACATATATATATATATGTACATACAATACATATATATATATATACACCCATAATTTCTTAAAAAATAAAAGTAAAACATCAATGATAGTTCTTAGATCGCATTGTTAAACAGCTCCGTGGGGTGTTTGCGGAGTGGCTCGCGCATTTTGTAGTTTTTACTGTATAGATTTCGTATCTTCAAGTTAATTTTGGGGGATTGGGCATAAGCTAAAAAAGATATAAGGGCGCGTTTGAAACTTGTTTTAAAATGATTTTATTTTTTGTATGAAAATGAAAATGAAAACGTTTTCAATCTCAGACAAAAATCATTTTTTAAAATGTGTTTAGTAGTTTTATCAAGAGATTATTTTCAGTGTAAAAAAACCTATTAATGTCTTTCTTTCTCTCTCTCTCTACTTGAGAGAGGAGAAAACGAAAACAAAAAATGAAAAGTTTTCAGTGTAAAAAAACCTATTAATGTCTTTCTTTCTCTCTCTCTCTCTACTTGAGAGAGGAGAAAACGAAAACAAAAAATGAAAAACAACTAAAAGTCATTTTTTATTTCTCTCTCATTTTACACTAAACCAAAAAATCATTTTCATTTCCGTTTTTTGTCTTTATTGCGCCAAACGCCGTTTTAGAAACGTTTTCATTTTTTCTTTCTCAAAAAACGTAAAAAACAAAAATGGGATCAATTTCAAACACGGCCAAAAACTTCTTATGTGTAGCCAAATATGATATTTTCAACCTTTTTCGCCAAAACATGGGAAAATGAAATGGAAAGGCTGATAACTTTAGTTAATGCGCCATACCAACAAAAAAAAAGGAAAAAAAAAAACATTATTTTTTTCGTAATAAGCCTCACGATCATGCAAGCAGCAAAAAACAATATTATTGATGGTACATGTAAAAATTGGTTTCCAAAATCTTGCTTATTAAAAAAAAATGGATTTCAAGGGGAAAGGGAACTCTTGATTGTCGATGACACCGTATTACTATGGAAATGATTCTTTTTCCAAACTATCATAAAACAAGTAATAACTATTAACTAATCTGTTTAACATTTGTCCATGTATAAAATTTAGTGGTAATATTACCACGAGGATTATTTATTCTACAACAGGTCATTCTTTGGGTAATACCAATATTTTGAGATATAACGTAGGTGTTTAATGGAATATTCAACACTGGTCGCAACATCTATAATTAGTTAGTTCTAAAATTTTGGTTTTATCAATATTTTAGTCCAAATTATTTCTATGTCACAAAGAAATAACAAAGATTTGTCACTATTTTAATATATATTTCGGAAAAATATTTATAAGCGTTAACTAATTCTAGTGCGCCCAGACATCAAAATGTGCCACTTTCTTTACTCTAAATTTTTTTCTGGGTCAACTCAGTTGACTTGTCCAGCCAAGAACTCGAAGACCATAATTATAGTTCTTTTGCATTTTAGACTAGATGATAAAAAAAAGAACTATCTGTTACGACTTCATACATTTAGCGTTAATTTCACACCTCTTAATAATAAAGTTAAATTTCTCACCCCGAAGCTATTTAGAAAAATACATTAATCCAGTTATCACAAAAAATATTTGAAAAAAGGGTTGTAAAATCTGACTATTGAACAAGAAAATGAAGTCCACGTAGCCTGAATTTGATGCAGCTCCACCAAAATTATCAGTATACCTGATCTCACTAGATCATCAGCACTACTTATAATAAAAATTTGAGACAAATTAAAACAAGTACCTTATGCCGGATAATGAAATCCTCCTCTTGTTCCATGAAGAAAGCATTGAACTTTTCAATCTCATTGTTCAACAAATACACAAACTCAGCCTCTGCAGCTTTCCCATATTCCACGGATCCATTCAACAATGTTGGAGATGAAGAAATTAGCCTCACCAGCTTCTTCAACTCCTTGTACGACAAGAACTTGTCTCTCCAATCCGGCAACGTTTCTTCGATTTGTTGCTTCAATCTCTTCCCAAACTTCATTTGGTAATATTTTTTTGTTTCTTTATGATCAAAAAGCTTGAGATGGGTTTTGTGAAGGTTTTAATGTTAAAGAGGAAGGCTTATTAATGGCAAAAAAAGAAAGAAAAAAAAAAGAAAAAGAAGAAAATTGTTGGAATATTAGAAGGCATATGCTTGGCGTGGTGAAGTGGCAGTTAGGAAAGGTATAAAGGAGTCGTTGAAGTAAGAGAATGCTTAAGCATATTCGGTTACTATGTAGTATATAGTCATAGTGATGACCCACAAAATTAATTGACTATATGCTTCATTTGTTTAATTATTATTGGCTAGGTGGACTAGGGAGTTACCGGTTACGTTTCATGAAGGACGCATCTGATTGGTGCTAAACAAATTTTGAAGTGGGTCCCGGCAAGATTTATTGTGTTTGTGATGTTTGGGGTGGACTACGGGCTGTGACGATAGAATTGCAGTTGGGAGAAATGGACTTCGGACAAAGGATGATTCCCAGGAATCTCCGGAGAATCTAACCATGTGAAAATGGAAAAGGAAATCAATAAAAAAAAAAAAAAAGAAGGATAAAATAACAAGAATCCTACCTTTAATATTATTGTATTTAAATCTTCTTGTAAGTTTCTCAAATTCTCTCCTTCAGTTTCCATTGTAATAGCTAGCTCATCGAAATAAAAAAAGAGAAAACTGATGTTGAGATGATGGGTGAAATGAACATGGCTACTCATGAGAGTGGGAGATTGAGAAGTAGTTTGGATGTTTTAGACTAGCAACGCAAGAAAGACATGGATACTCACTGCTCGCCTGCTAGATATATTTGTGAACCTTCGTGAGAAATTGAAGGACGAGTTTCTTGGGGCAGTTAGGGAAATAGAATGAAGTGAATTTCGACGTTGAGTATAGACGGGGAAGAGTTTCGTATTAACTCCATCTTCGTTTGAGATGGCGATGGGAATCAAAGATGGAGGGGAGGGTTTTGAACAAGCTGTGGGATCTCAAGATGATATAAAGAGAAGGAAAGATTCCTAATTTACAGCTTGCAGAGTTGGAGCAGAGCTTGATTAACTCGGAGTCAGTGAATGATCTATTTGTCTATAGGTTTCTTTTGTTTACCATGGTAGGATTCTTGATGCCTACGACGTAGGGGTGACACTTCGTGTCACATGTTGTGTTCATGTCGTATTTTAATTGTTTTTTTTTTAAATTTACAGTCAATCCGAACACGACTCGTGACACGAAATTTTTTAAAAATCGCAACATGAACACGACACGACCACTTTACGGGTTGACACGACACGAGATTTTGAGTATAACTATCATGATATCACAAGTTCATAATAAAATAAAAAATATGTAATGAAAAATATATGTATATTTTAGTTTTTTTACGAGTTTCGTGTCTGTTTAGGTTAGGCGGGTCCAACCAGAAATTGACCCGTGTTTTTCGTGTCAATTTTAAGTCGACCCAATTCTGATTTGAACATCTTTTTTCTCAACCCTAACCCGCAAAATTTGTGTCATTTTCGAGTTGTGTTGTCGTGTCGTGACCCATATTACCGACCCTGCTGCAATGTGTCTTGTTGTTGGTGCAATAATATTGAGATACATAAATGGTTTGAAAAGTGTGAGGAAAAAGAACTAGGCAACTAAATCGTTTACGTTCTTTTTCATTATATCGACCACAGCAGCCAACCAGTGACACTCTTCCTTGATAAACACTGGAATCACAATCTCTTTTTGTGCAGGCCAGTTGTTACTTGCCTAGAAATTACAGCAAATAAACTCAACAAGCAATTATAAGTTAAGAGGTTCATACCTCAATTATATGTCCGTGCTTTCAATGAATTCTTATAGATTCGTATTCTGCACAAGTAAAACGATTTTCCATAATCTCTCTACTCAAATATTATGTATAAATTATTTTGTAAAAATTTAACCTTTTATAACAAGTGGACCAATTATAAGTTCGGATCATAATAAAGTACCGAAAGGGAAGATGGGAGGAACCAGCAAAATGCTGCTTCTTTTGGATTTGATAATGTATACCCATAGCATCATTCAACGAAAGGGCATAACCATCAATTACCTACAAAAGAAACTATAATTCAAAGCTATCAAAGCTTACTCACCTCGTAGGATACAGGACATTTTGGCATTAAAGACAGAAGCACACTTTGGAGTTCGGTCTATTTCTCTTTTCATGAACTCCGCTAATTCCTCACTGCAATATAACATCAATGTGATTGTTGAGTGTCTTCTTGAAGGCAACAAGTATAAACTAAAACAAAACTATGATATCTGGCTTTGGGAACCCCTCTCAGATTCATCATCATCCTTTGGACTTGTGTGGTTGCTCATGTTTTTGTTAGTTTACCAATCTATCCTAAAAGCTTAAGCTGTTAGGTGGTGGGCCAATAATAATTTTATACTTTAACACTCTCCATCACGTGTGGGCTGGACAATGGACAATCGTATGGATAAATTAATTGAAAAGCCCAACACGTGAATATTTAAGCCCGAGATATATTAAAAATCCAACAGGTGATGATAATTTAAATGGGGATAAAGAGTACAATTACGGGAGTTTGAACTCAGGACCTCCCGCTCTGATACCAGTTAGTTTACCAATCCATCCCAAAAGCTTAAGTTGTTAGGAGATAGGCCAACAATAATTTTATACTTTAACAGTTTCCACCACCACCACCGCCACCTTCCTGTTGTACACCACCTTGATCACTCTTCAGTGTTTCCACAAAATCCATCATCAG
The DNA here is from genome assembly GCF_000414095.1 of Morus notabilis. Taxonomy (NCBI): domain Eukaryota; kingdom Viridiplantae; phylum Streptophyta; class Magnoliopsida; order Rosales; family Moraceae; genus Morus; species Morus notabilis. Next base: position 717,924 of record NW_010357688.1, read on the forward strand.
TTGAGAAATTTCATTCTTAACAATATCCTTAATAAATTGTTGCGGCCCAAATGTAAACTGCTTAGAGTTTGAACTCAGGACCTCCCGCTCTGATACCACGTTAGTTTACCAATCCATCCCAAAAGCTTACAATTTCCACCACCACCACTGCCACCTTCCTGTTGTACACCACCTTGATCACTCTTCAATGCTTCCACAAAATCCATCATCAGTTTAGAAATTTCCTTCTTAACAATATCCTTAATAAATTGTTGCGGCCCAAATGTAAACTGCTTCAGTTCTTCAATCTCAGAGGTACATTTTTTTAATCTCTGTCATCATATGCATCATATAATTGCGCGTGGATTGGCATTTATTACACTCATCCTCCATTGGAATCTGTTAGCCAAAGCAAAATATGTATATACATATGTATATATATTAGAACCATATTATGTTGCATAACAGAACACTTTTTTTTTTTTT
>NW_010357689.1:0-777 GCF_000414095.1 Morus notabilis
ACGGAAACGTGGTTGAGGCGGCAAGACCCCCAATGTTCTCAGATGAGGAGAACACTATAATAGTGGAAAATTGGACCACTCAGATGGCCATAATTTTTCGTGTACACAACATTCCCCATAAGTTTAGAGCAAGGATAGCGGCTATGTATTTAAGGGAATACCCAGCCGTTTGGTGGGAGATTTCCCAAGATGAAACAATGAGAGAGATGACATGGAATAGGTTTCGATTTTCAATAGAAAGGCAATTTAGCCAAAACTTGGGAGGTTCTCTCTGGGAGAGAAGAAAGCTTGAAAGTTTCACTGATAGTGACACTGAATAGCTAGGAGTTTAGAAATGGAATTTGTGATATATTGTAAATAATCATGGATGATGAGTATGTACTGTGTTGAATTTCGATCTAGGTGTTGTATGGATGTTTAGAATAATGTTATTCTGAGAAATACTATTTTGATTAAGAAATGAGTATTTAGTATTTATTGACTAAGAGGGAATGCTTGATAAATGATGTGCATGTAGGGATAACGCACACATACCTATACATTAAAACAAATGGCACGTGGAAGACCTCGTAAGATTCCTCGACGAGAGCAAGCCCGTCAGGGAGCTGGTAATGAATTCAGAAATGAGGTTCCCGAAGTACCTCCTGCTAGGGCACAAGTGGATGAGATAGCAGGATTACAAGAAGCAGTAAGGCTGCAAGTGGAGCAAATTCGCCAACAAAATGAGAGACTTAATGCCTTCATGGAACGAATGGAGGCCAACATGATGAATCCACC
>NW_010357689.1:1604-2742 GCF_000414095.1 Morus notabilis
AGAGTGGTACCAGTTTTAATCCTCGGTTTAGCTTTAACAACCGAGGGAATTTCTAACACAGAGGGAATTTTGGAAGCAGAGGAAGACAAGGACCCCGGCGGGGAAATTTTAGAAATTGAGGTAATAACCGAGGCGGAAGAAGCAGCAGAGGTGGAGATGGACAAAGAAATCAGAACATGCCGAATCGAGGAGATGACCGGAGACAACAGGGTCAACAGGGCTTTGAGTTGTGGCCATACTGCAGCAATTGCCAGCGTCGACATCGTGGAGAATGTTGGACAAACAACTTGGGGTGTTATACTTGCGGAAAGCCGGGGCATTATGCTAGAGATTGCCCAGACTACTTAAAACAAGGAGGACGAGGTGGAAATCAACAGAAGACTAATGCTTGAGTGTTTACCCTGACTCAAGGTGAAGCGGAGGCTGGACCTTCTGAAGTTGTTTCAGGTCAGCTCTCTATGGCTGATACTACTGCATATGCATTAATAGACTCAGGTGCATCTCACTCTTTTATTGCTGCGAGCTTTGCTAGAAAGTTAGGAAGAACACCAGATATGCTAGGGGAAGTATGTAGAGTACTTTTACCTTCGGGAGATAGTTTGAAGTTCCAATCTTGGCTTAGGGCAGTGCCTATTGTCATTTGTGGTAGAGAATTATATGCCGATCTAATCATACTAGAGATGTATGATTATGATGTTATATTGGGGATGGACTGGCTAACACGGTATAATGCTGTGATAGACTGTAAAAAGAAGAAAGTGATCTTCTTGCCCCCAGGAGAGAGAGAGGCATTTGAGTTCCGTGGAACCTCCCCGTAAAGATAAATTGCCAATCATATCAGCTATGAAGGCGTATAAAATTCTAGCTAGTGGTTGTGTTGGATATCTAGCTAATATTATAGACACGACACGGGAAGTAACGCTTGAGCCTAAAGATGTTCCAATGGTTCGAGATTTCTTGAATGTTTTTCCAGAGGATTTACCTGGCCTGCCGCCGGATCGAGAGTTGGAGTTTGTGATTGAGTTATTACCTAGAACTGTGCCGATTTCTAAAGCTCCATATCGTATGGCCCCAGCGGAACTGAAGGAATTGAAGACACAACTGCAGGAGTTGTTGGATAAAAAGTTTATTAGGCCAA